>NC_084669.1:10342500-10552500 GCF_028389875.1 Rhea pennata | reverse complement strand
ACAACACATGACATTTCAGGGAAACTTCAAAGGCAAAACAGAGACAGCAGCCCGAGATGTGGTTTACATATTGGGGAGACAATTGGGAGCTTATTTGCGCTTATCTTTTTTCAAGTTAAAAGGCATGACATCTACTGAAAACAGTTCCTGAGGTTTAAAAGTATACATCTGAAAAGAGATGGAATACTTTGTCTAAATTCTACATTTGTCTTAATATGCAGTTACATGTTGTCAGTTTACCCACCCGCAATGATTGCTAGCACACACTGCAGACTCCAGTTGTTTTTGTCTTTTACTTTTATTCATATATGTAAAAATTATCATTTTGATAAGTTTATGAGATATTAACTACAGATCATATTAACAAGATTATCGGCTCAACTTTCTTGAAATCAACTCAGTGACTGATTTTGCAGCTGTTTCTATGCAATGAAAGAAATTAACTGTACCCCCAAACACAGAGATGGAATCAAATTAAGGGAGAAGGCTAAATTCAGGCTCAATTATTGAATTATTTTTGTTATGGAATGCAATTCAATTGGTATTTTCAAAATGTTTTTACTAAGTTTTAGCAATTTATGATATTTTTTTAAAAACTAGCAATAGTTAAGCCTCCAAAGCCTAATCCCCTTAAATAAGCTTACACAAAGTTATAGAAAGTTTCAGAAAATGTATGTTTTAGCAGTGAAGTAATTTTCTGGCAGAGTCCCAATTAATTGATATATTCCAATATCTTTTTAGAATTCAAGTCTTAAATAAGAGGTAAATTAAGCTGAACGCTGGTACCCTGGTAGAGTTAAATAAAAATATACTTTAGTATACTAAAGTGCCTGTATTTTACTTAGTCTAGCTTTAGTGCTGTGAACAGTAATAAATGGATGTGTAATGAACATATGGTGTAAATTTTGAAGGAGACAGGGAAGAAAATTAATTCTCTTGTTCCAGAGGATGACAGATTAGTAGGATTGGACATGATAGCAGGGAAGTTTGTTTTCCTGCAGATTTTCAGATCTGTTTCATCAATCATTTTAACTTTTTTTTTTTTTTTTTTTTTTTTTTTTTTTTTTTTTACGGGTTACTTTAATCAGGTCAAAAACATGATTTCTGATCTACTTTACTTGAGCATAGATCTTTCACAGAGTAACAGTATATAAAAATTCAGCCTAGTCATTTGGGGGAAGAGAAGAGATCTTATTCCATTTTTACTCCCTTTAGAATTTGTTTTTATAGAGGTGGTGATCGTATTAACTTCCAGTGAACATCTCTGTGGTGATCTCTGAGAAATATGGTTGAAGTACAAATGCATGTTTGTAGAGAAGGCAGTATCAAAAGCAGGTGTAACTGCATTGACTTCCATGGAGTTAAACTAATTCACTCTATCTACATGTCTGTCTACTTTTCATCGCAGGCAGTGATTTATATAGCTCTTGTTTTCCTAAACTCTGTGGAGATTAGTAATGTAGTAAAATGTAATAGTATTATGTAAGTTGAAGACTTAAAATTGCAATATAGATTTTTGCAGAAGATTTTTACAAAAACAGATTAATTATATTTAGTTCCTGCTATGGATTGTGATGATTCAAGGTATGACTGAAATTAGATTAATTCAGTGCAATGGAAGAATTTGCTTTTATCACATATGGAGTTACTGTATAATCATTCTATGTTGAGGTCCAATATTAAAATAAAATTTTTCATTTTGGAGTTTTGATTCATTATTCTTCTCAGACCCAGTCTTGCGTTATTACTTCTTTTGCATAAAAATGAGGTGCAAGTGACAACCCTTAACTATCTGTTCTACTGTTTTTATATGATGTCTTTTCATAATTATGTATGTGTATGTTGCTTATTGTAATGATTTTCATCTCTGCAATAAGTCAGATCTGGGGCTTTCTTATTACCTTAATCAGCAAAAATACATATACTATTTTAACCTGTCTCTGTGATCATCTAAGGATTAATCTGACATCACATAACTAATTTAATGCAATTTCACATTACCATTCCTGAAACTTACCATGATAAATTGGAAGCTTTTTTCCTGTTTGCATCTCTAAATTGATAAGCTCTTTCATCTTACGTACAGTTGTTCATACAAGCCAAGATCTGTTGGGAGGTCTGACTTCCTTCTTTCAGTGGTGCCACTGATGCACGGGCTTCAGTGGAACCTGAACAGGATGTCACTCATGTCACCATCTCTAAGACACAATTCGACACTGACTGTCAGGCTTTCACAGTTTGTTGCTTATCATTTGTTGATTTGGAGAATGCTTATATCTACGCAGAGACCTCCTGAGTAACTAAATGAAGCTTTCAGTATCTGCAGCCAGCTCCGTCATAGTCAAAGTCTGTGTGGCTCTACTGTAAAGAGAAGAACGTTCTCCTAAATATTCACAGGGGTATGTTCCAAACTTAACAGACATTTGAGTAGCTGATTTGGTAGCACAGTAAGTTTGTCACAGTGCTTGCATTTTAATTGCCTGAGCTGTACTGCACAGATGCGGATGAGGGGCAGCTTTCAGGACATATCACCATTACAGGGAAAACGCTGCCTGTTTGAATGAATCTTGACAGTCTCCGTTGTGTTTCTACCAACTATGGCAAGTCTTAATAACGGCTGATAACACATCAGAGTTCACTCATCTATTTACTTTTAAACAAAATGCTATTTTGAAAAATACTTCCTGTTCTTTCCTCCCCCCCTCCCCCACCCTTATTTTCTGTTATCATCAGCTTTCTTGTTAAGGAATAGACAACCAGGTTTACAGCCTGGTTAGTAAGCATTTCCAATACCACTCATTATTTAAACACTAAGGTCTAAAATGACCAATATAAAGTCATCATTTCACAGCAGTTACCATGAAATAGTACCTGGATTATCACAATATGGCTGTATGGTTCTACAGATAATGTTTTCATTTGTTAACTGTGATTTCTGAGTGATGGCTTCTTTATGTACTTCTTTGTGTTCCATAGACCTCACAGCATTCTGAACTATGAGAGTCAAGAGGGTAATATTATGATTTAATTTATGGATGGTGGAATATCATGTGTTAACTGACTTGCAAAGTTCATCTTCTGTGTCTGCTGGGGTTAGAGCACAGTATTTTTAATTTCAGATCATTTACTCTGACTGTATAGCCTTAGAATATCAGAAGGATTTTAAGATGCATGAAAATCACTGGTTTCAATTTAGAGTAATGTCTCTTGAATTAATCCAGATAATTAATCACATTTTTTTTTTCCCCAATTTGGAGGGGGATATTTCATAATTCCGTTCCCTGGGCTCAGATTTTTAACAGCATCAAATTGAATTCCAGAACTTCCTTATTTTCCCAGCAGGGTATAGTGTAGTAACTCTTTCTGTCCAGTTTACATATATTTGCTACAGATAGGAGAATTCTGAATGAGAAATTGGTCAAAATGCTTTGTTAAATTCATGGTCATAAATAAAGTTGGCACACAAATATAAATAAATATTGCCATTTGCAATCTGCAGTTGAAATGCTTTCTTTAAGTTCTTCTCAACTGCCAGATACCTTCTAGGGGAAAAAAGGGTAGCATTTATATAGAGATTTAACTATGTTTCATGACAACACACAAGGGAAATGCACCATTTGCGTGTTGTCCAGTCTGTCATGGTGAAACAAAATTACATACATTTATGAGGTACTTTTTTTCTTTTCTTTCTTTCTTTTTTTTTTCCATGAGCCATAGATATTTCTGTAGATTTGAGTAGATGTAATTTGAAGCCAAGTCTTGAGCTTGCCCCTGTGAAGGATGATTATTGGATATCATGTTGTGGTTCTGAATTCTTAGCTATCTGGGCTAGTAGAAGTGTTTGTAGCTTCTGGGGAAGAGATTTATTCTTTGTTCTGAATCTTAACATTTTGGCTTGGCTTCTGTTTTTATATCCCTTTACTAACATAAATTGTGGTGATGTAAAAGAAAATCAAAAGAAGAAGAAAAAGTCTTTCTGAATCTGGACTTTAGATTGCTTAAAATGTTTTTTCAATCCTCCTTACCATTTAGAAATTCCAGGTATAGGTAATTCTGGAACAGTTAAGGTGAAACATCTTGGACAAGAGACAGAACAGCTTATTTCTTACCCTTATGTAACATGAATAACTCTCAGCACTACAGCATCCAAGCAAATTTCACTGGCTTTTACATGTCGTGATGAGTTACAACCAGAATTCCCTTCTTGAACTGAACCACAAATATATCACGTAATGTAGTGGTATCCTAGCTGACAGGCAGATGGTCAGGCCCTCCCCAAAATATTAGCACCCTTCTAGTTGGAAAGCAAATGGGAGCCTCATTAGACAAAGAGGTGTGTTTGCTTCTCTAGCTTAGTAGTAGTTACTGTCTTATCTGGATGCAGAACTGAGTGAAGTACAGTGAAAGGATCAGTGAAAGTGTGTTAAAAAGTCTTTAAGAGGGCTCCTGAAGGCATTACAGATTCAGTGACTTCAGAATGCGTAAGGAACTATTTTAAAACAGCTCTGGTAGGTGTCTTGCCAGCTGTGACTAATAGAATTTGAAGTACTAGCTCATTGTCCACAGTAACATTTGAGAGATTTGGATTGCCGACTCCTTTTACTGACACAACAACCCCAGCCCCCAAATTCCTGCCCTGAAGGACCTTCTCCTGCCAGATTTTATGGGTTGTTTTGCTGTTCATGTGGCATAAATGAGAGATGCACACCAGAGCTGACATAAAACATGTGAAACCATAAAAACTAAAATGAATATTTTAATACCGAACAACTAAATACCGCTAAACTGATTCTGTTGCAGGTAGACAATGTAGTAAGCATTACTACGAGCAAATTAAAGTTTGCTTGCTCAACTTGGAAAAATGGATCTAACACCTAGTGTTAATTTAACAAACTGTGATATTTATACATGCAGGGCTACATTAGACTAGTGTAAATGGTGCTGCTTCTTTTATATCATAATTCTGTATATGTAGTAATTTGCTTATGCTAGTTAATATCACTGTGACCTTCACATCCCTGTTGTATGTCCAGGTGCATGCATATTGTAATTCCATTTGAGCCCCATATAACTAACAGTGTGGAAACGGAAGGCAAGTTTTGAAAATCAGAACCTTACTTCCAGTGGCCATTGCTTTAAACAACAAAAAAGTATATTTCTGTCCTAGATATTTACACTTAATATCCACCTATTTCATCTTTAATGAATTATTCATACATGTATATGTGAATACTGTATGTAAAACCTTTCATTAGAGAGCCAGAGAGAGAGAGAGGGGGCTTCTGAATTCTGGAGCATATACCACTATCTCCTTCTCAGGTGTTTCTTTGATATGCCAGACATCTTTCTACTGAAATCTTAATCCAAAGTTTCTACAGTGAAATGAGTTTTTATGCGGTTTCCAGTCACCATCAGAGAGAGCTTTTTCATGATCCCTGTTTCTTCTACTAGGAACAGTATTTCATGTTTCATATATAATTTTTTTCTTTGCTGGCTGATTTCTATTAAAATCTGTTTATTGTTTCAGAAATTCATTTTGAAGTGGCATATTGCATTCCTACATCTCTAAGCCCTCTGCCCTCCTTCTGAGTCCAGGCTTTAAAGTGGGGATGAGGAAGAAATATGGAGATACTTTTCTTTCTGAGGATGTCAGGCCTCAGGAGCATCCCAGCTGCATGGTCATCGTTGGAGGGAAACAGATGCACATGTCAGGGTAGCACTGCTGCCTTATAACAAACAGTCAGAAGCAGCATCAAGAGGGTAGGACCGAACTGCTCCTCTGTTTCCATCCCTTAGTGTTTTACAGTGCAGTTGGTGATACCAGCAACCTGCTTTTTTGCAACATCAAATTGAGCATTGCGTGCCAGTCGGATTGTCTACCTGCTCCCTCTGGCTTTCTTTGCTGCCACCTTCTCTCTTCTTGTGTTTGGATCTTCCTTCCCTCCTTTCTCTAGCACATCATGTTCTGACCTTCCTAACTCTATCTCCAACTTTCTCTTTTATATTCTGTCTTTATCCACGTGCACATATACATGTACGTATCTCCACATTTATGTATTTATTTGAATTCTGGCACCATCCCCCTCATCTCTGCATTCTCTGCTAAAGATTTTTATTTAGCAACAACATAGACCTTGCATGTTTGTGGGCTGAAATGTTTATCCAGTAATCTGCCTTGTCTAGGTGTGTTGTCTCAAATGCAAGATACCTGAATTTGTTTTTTCTGAAGTATCAGTAATTTAAGATTTGTCTGAGGTGTAGGTTGGCTGAGTATGCTCATATATGAGAAAATACGTAAAATGCTTACTGTTCCTGACTGTCAAACATTTTAAGGCAGATAAATGGTAGATAAAACACTGGATTCATGTCAGAATGTGTCAGTGGGCCAAGATTTCAGCTCTACTTAGCATCCCCTAATGAGACTCTGGCCATGGCAGAGCCTTCACCTATGGAAATGGTGAGCATACAGTAAATGGTTTTAAACTCTTAAAACATATTTTCATTCTACAGAATTGGATAAGTATAAAGTTTTTTTGTTGTTGTTGTTTTGTTTTGGCTTTAAGATTCTGTAGTAGGACTTCACTGATGCTGCGGTTCCTCAGATCTTGTATTATTTTCTTAGCCACATAAAAATGATGCATGTGAGAACAGTGGTATCATAAAGTAAGGAAAGACTGAATTTTTGTTAGTAAATTAGAAGTTAGTAAAACTTTTAACTGCTCCAGAATATTGAAAAAAAATGGTTTAAAATCTTTAGAAGGAAAAAAAAAATGTTCCTCTACACTTTTTAAAAGATAAGAAGAAAAAATAACTTATTTTGTGGTTTCTCACATTATATGCAACATTGTAAGATTACTTATCTTTTGGGTGCTCAGCACCCTTCAACTGACTTAAATCCCAATAAAATAAATGCTTTTTTTTTTTCCACCTCAGTAGGTTTGGGATTATACCAATAATGCATCCAAAAAGTAACATCATGTCTGTTCAGTAGTACAGATTTACTAAGGTATAGTAGGAAAAAATGTTCCCTGCTCTGGGAGAAGCTGGAGATTACTTTAATGTTCACTGCTGTTCAGGAACTCGTTGTTGTCACCTATCACAGGACAAGTCCAGCTCAGTCTTGCTAGGAGCTGGGATCCAGCTTGTTTAAGATTGATTTTTGGATAAACAAAGCATTCAGATATATTCATAAAGATACATTATTCAACAAAGTTTCTCGTGTGTAATGGAAGCATAGTTTTCAGATTGTAGTATAGTTACACAACTGATTGGTGTTGTGGTATCATTTCTATTCCTTGATGGAATGAAAGAAACATTTTGTTTCAGATATCAGAAACTTTGTACTTAAATACTTCCTATCTGCATTACAGATAAATGATCATACAGGCAGAAATCTGTATATATTTTCACAAATACCTGGCACTTGTCATAGAATACTCATGAATAATATTAATATCTGAATTATAACTACCTGAACTAAGAGGATACCTTTAAAACATTATTTAAAAAAACCTGTATTGAACAAACTCTACTGTGTAAGCTATTCTACAGGAAATAGAACACCCTACTGAATCACTAAAAATAGTATTTCAGCATCAGCTTTTTTGGAGCTATGACTCCCTTTCTCCAATTTATTTACCACTATAATATGGTGTTTATTGATATTCATTGATATTGATAATATTGACATTAGTATTCATTGTAGCTTAGTCCACAGCAAAGCTTGTAAGGACTTGTGTCTTAATAAGAATATAGAAGTTTCTCGTTGAGCTATTTGATTTTTTTCTTTTGTCTAAAACTGCATTGTCTGCTTTTTTCACTCTTAAAATAATTCAGCCTTGAGGAATTTTCCACATAACATTTTAAATATTGCTGTCTGGTTCTAAAATACTTGGTAGTCACCTAAAGTGAAAGTAGTGTTATTTATGCTCAAGCTGATGATTTTTTTCCTTTTATCTTTGGCCTTCCTTGAATGTGTTTATAGTAGCTTTTTGCAAAAATCTAAGTTTGCAGCGGGACCCCACTAGGCTGGTTACCGTTTGTCTAGGAAATGAAGGATCTTATTTTGGTTCTAAGCAGGTAAGGCAAACAAAAGAAAGGAGGAGAATATATAAAGACAAATGAATACTTGCTTTTGTTTCTAAAAGACCAAGTAGACTCTCCTAACTACCTTATTTTGGCAAAGAGATAATGGAAAAAGTCACTAAATTGTCTTTCCTCCAAACATATATTGTCTTCCTCATTTGCACTACACTGTCAGCCACTGTGCTTGTTTGTCACTGTGAGATGTCAGAATTTTATCTAACGCATTCAAGTTGTCCTTAAAATCCAGGTAACTTACTGGGATAGAAGGACAAAGAATGTAAGTCCCTACCTATAGCAGGGAGACGTTCAACCTGAGAAGCTCTCTTGGCTGGGTTTTGTATTCTTCCTGATAGAACTAAATTGTAGAGACCTTGTCCAAAAGTTTCAGATAGTTGGAAACTACTGGTTAGTCTTTAATGAATCGAATTCAAATCCTGTTATATTGTCCCTAGAGACCTTCCCTTTAGGCCATAATTTCATCTTTTCCCTTGTCCTGTACCATACTTGATTCTTCTGAACTATCACCAAGTAAAATTACCTGACTTAGAGTGATACTGGCTCAGCAATGATGGTCAGTCTGTTAGGAGCTAAAAGAGCACAGTTGAATAGAATTACAAGCCCACCTTCTGACCTTCAAATATATTAATGCTCTGCTAATTTAATGGCCTCTCTTGGTGATTTCATTGTCCACAGAATTTATAAACTGTATATTTCGTAAAAAGAAACCTTCAGTGACTTCCTATTTTGGATGTTTAAATAAGCAGCATGACTTTTGACAGTTTGTAACGAATTTTTCATTACATAGGCCCTGCACAGCATGAGATCTTGTTGGGCTAGGGCTCTACTTATATCCAGTAGAAAAGTTGATGAGCTTAGACTTGAGGAGGGAATATTTCTTATTTGAAGCCGTCTGCCTCTACTTCCTGTCAGGCTAATTGTGTTTTCCTCTATTTTCACAAAAGAGCGAAGTTTAGTATTAAAAAGTTATTTATATTGAACATGCTTTTTTGTAGGTAAAGTCAATATCAAGAGAGTTCTCATGGTAGATCATCTTTCAAGTACATTACTTTACTCTTTCTACAACACAGAACTTAAAATTCTAGTTATAGGTACACAATTACCTGGGTTTGGAGAGGGGAAAAAAAACAACTCCAAACTTCTGTCCTGAAGCTGGACATGGAAACTGACGCTTGAAAAAACTGCATCCTTGACACAGTATGGACACACATAGAACAGCTTATCTAGATTTCAGTTCTTCAGCTAGTTTAAATCATGTTGTAGTATTTTATCCTACTGAATTTATTATCCTGATGATAAAATACATTTTTTTGTAATTACTGACATATAAAGTCTAGAAAAGTTATTGAAATGTTCACTCTGCAAACATGCAAGTTTGATAAATACTGAACTTTATTAAAACTTAGTTCAGTCATAATTATTCAGCTGTGTCAGCTGAAGACATAGCCTCTGATTTCACCAAGTAATACTTGCCACCAGGTCTATTTTTAAACTGAAACTTTGCTATTTTTCTGTTGGATCTTGGTTGTACTGTTTCACTTTTTAAAAGTGAGGCTCTAGGCCTAATAACCCATAATATGAATTTTACTTGATTACTAAGTAAATGAAGTGTACACATTGCAAAATTGAAATTAATGGCATTCGTTTAGGAGGGGTCAGGTGTTGAATAAAGGAAGCCTTTTACTGTCTAGCTTGATTTCATGTCAGAGTGAGCTCAACAACTGACCCACAGTACTGCTCTTCTTTGTGTGCTTGCACATGTAATTTTCTTTGAGCTGTTAAAGCCTTGTTTTGGGGCACTACTGGCTTGTTACTTGCTACCAGCTATGCTAAGGAACTGTCAACCCACAGAATGCCAGTTATTCACAGCTTTGAAAATGCCACAATTTTACCATTCGTTTTATTCAGTCCATCGTAGGCTACTTATGCCCATCTGTCCATTTCTCTTTCTCTGTATCTTTTGTTGGCTAAACAGTGACTTCTTCTTTTCTTCATACAAATTCATCTAGTTTAGTGCAAGGTCCTATTGTTTCTGTGATTTGCGTTCTTTTCCTCCAATTTCCGTATTTTGCTGACTCTCCCATCTCTCTTAATTTCCAGCATAAGCTGTCTGTCATGCTGTAGTTGTTTTTCTGGCCTTTCCTAATATTTAACTTGTGTTACTACACTAGCTCGAAAAAATGTAAAGGTAAATTTTTATACGAAATCTTATCCTCTTTGCCTGATTACCGCAGTTGCAATAAACAGTCAAGATTATAAACGTGCCCAATGGCAGTCTTTGGCAGAATGCAAGCATTTCCCATATTGAGTTGCAAGTGGGTGGGTGCATGCATATGCATGCTGGAAAAAAGAGGTTGTCTTTTTTCCCAGTACCTTAGGAAAAGGGGTTGCAAGATTGGAATGTGTTTCCATGACATTGTGCCAAGGTCAAGCTCAGTGCAACCATAGGTCTGATTACAGGTGTCATGTGGTTTGCATTTTTGTGAAATAAAGCTCACAGTTTACCTCTTGCATCTTGCAAAGGAAAACTTTGGTGCAAAGGTGGTCTCAGGCATCTGCCTGACTGGTCTCTACTACAATGAGCTTTTCCGTATGGCTTCTGTGACTCTGTAAATTTCGAGATTTTGGAGAATATTCGTGTAGTTTTGGATGTGGTTCCTGTTTAGCTCTCCTGTGAGATATAGATGGACAAATCTTGAGGATATTTCAAACGTGCACAATAGCTAGATCATGAGAATATTTCAGTCTTGGCTGTTTTCATTATTCACATTATTCTTTGTTTTAATCATAGGTCTTGCAAATATTAATCCGTTTTTTATAATTGAGTATTGTAACATTTCCATGTGTTGAAAATCTTGGCCTTAACTGCTACAGTATTTGGCCAGAATACCATCTTGAGAAATTTTGTCTGAATGACTGATTATATTTACTTTGTATGTAATTGCTTTTGCTGTTTTAGTAATAAGGACTGCCATATTTTTCAGTAATGAAAGTAATATCAAGTAGAAAAGTGGTAAAAGTGAAAGTTTAATACCATATGAAAATTCATTTTTGTTTTTATTTTTTAAAATTAACTGACTTCCGTTTTAAGGTGAAGATCAATTTAAACCCAGCCTGACTAGAAATATTTTCTTAATTCATTTGCTTAAATGAATTATAAATACTGAGTTTAAGTTTTCTCAAATGTCAATGTGTTGAATAGAGGATTTTTATTGTATACTTAATGAAATATCTTTAAATTCTAGCAACAGTACCAGCTTTATAAGTATGTCACACTACCATTTGCTAGATAAGTGTTTACCATAACTATTTATAATAAAGAAAATGTTGATTTTAATACTTTCTCTAATTTTTCTCATTCCAGTTTATTGTGCAGAAAGATTATTGTCTTAATTATTTTAGTTTTCAGTTTACCCACAGAAAAAGAGAAAAAAGTTGTTTGCTTGGACTGTTTCATTTTTAATTAAGAGCTAGATTTAGTGTTATAAAACAAGCAAGTCTATTCTACCCTTTTAAGTCCTTAATAATCCGGTAAAATTTATCTAGTAGGATTGAGGGTCAGTTTTAATAAGTTATGGAGCTACATTTAGGATGTATCAGCTTTTTCTGAATGAACTAAGCAGATAAGTTACCTAAATCAAATGGAATAAAATAGTACTTGGCTACCAACCAACTTTACCACTTTTTGAAATAATTGTAGGTACGTAACTCCATTTTTGGAGGAAATGCTTCTAAATACATGTAAAAATCTGGCCCGTAGGTATAGAAACGACATGTCTGTAGTCAATGATTTTTGTGGAAAAAAAAGTCATTAGTTTTAAATGTTAATAAAGCAGAATGGAATAATTTTTTGAGCTCCTTATGCCAAGAAAATTGCTTCAAATTAAAAAAATACCTTTTAAAAATCACCTAAGACATAAGAATACTATTCTGTAATCTACACAGGTATTAAAGAAATACAAAGTGGTATGGCATACCATTCTGAATACCTCAAAAGATTAAAATTTGTTTTGGAAGATTTTCCTTTTAGTTGAAAGATCTCATTTTTTTTTAAAAAAAAAATCTTTCGGTAGAAAAATAATTTTAAACTAGCAGTTTAAAATAAAATTAAATGTAGTTACTTAAATAAAGATTTTCTGCTTCTGGTTTAAACCAAATGTGCATTTCTATATATATTTAAAGAACAATGCCTACTACTTTATTTTCTCTTTTAGTTACATAGATAGTTAAATGTATAATCATGCATATTTCTGAGTCATAGAACTTAGGCTATCCATAAGAAACAGCAGGTCATCGTATTTCCTTTTTTTTATCACCTGAAACACATTGCCTAACACACCTGCTCCATTATATATGCATTTTTTCTGGGAACTTAAATGTCTTTTAGTAGCAAACAAACATTTGTTTTATTGAATGTTTACCTTGAAAGTTTAAGCAAAATTAGCACTGGAAATAATATTATGTACTCCCATTGTCTTGCATCTTTTCTTGCTCAAATACTGCACCTCAATGAAACAAAGATAATGTTTTCAAAAAAAAAAAAAAAAAAAGATGAACTATGTTTTCACTTACGACTTCAACACAGGCCTGGAATCCTAGTATTAATAGTTCAAGTTCTGTATAATATGGGGAAAATCAGTCTTTCTGTTACAGCTTATTCATGTATAAAATGGAAATATCATCTTCTGTTTTGCATAATGATAATCAGAAAAAGTTCTTTAAATGTGAAGGTCTGCAAATGTCCTGAATATTTAGTGCTGTAACTGGCAAACTTTTAAAGCAGCTAAGATATGTGCACTGTGCCATTTTTGTGCTATAAGTTTGTCTTCACACAAATGTTCTTTTAAAATCCAATATGTAACTTCTGTATTTTGAGATTTTACATTACTAGCCATTTCTTATAATGGAGTATCTATCTGCAAAAGTATCTGTATAGGTTTGGCATTTCCTGTAATTTATTCTCTTTCTAGACATTTTTCTAAGAGCTTCATTAATAATTGTGTAAATTATCAGGAGACAAGTGGCTAGCTGCTGATTTTTCTTAAGATGTTTGAGAATGCTTGAGTAACAAAATATAAATCAGAAAGCTATGACTTTTAAGGTCCTGATTCAGATTTCATTGGAGGTGGTAGGAGTATTTCTCTTGATTTTGCTGGAAATCATGTTAGAAAAAATAAGAAATAAGTAAAATAAAAAAAAAAAACTACACCCATATTTGGTACTTCATTGATTTTGAGCTTTATTTTAATTTGGTAGTATATATTGGTCTCCTATTGATATTATTTAACTTCTAGAATGGGTTCATTTTTGGTTCTGGGAAATAACATCAGATCTAGCAGTAGCCATTGAGAAATTCAGAAAGTTTAAGCTCTGAACTAAAGATGTATTTCACTAAGCCATTACTCCTAGGTTAATGTAAGGTTTAGAATGTTTGAACAGTGTTCCAGAATGATCTTAGGAGGCTCTACTCTTAATTTCTTATTTCTTCATTTTTTCCTATCTTGTCAAATGCAGTGCTTTCTTGTCTCCAAAGATTAAATGTGCCTGTTTTGCCTATGTAATATTTATATATGGACAGGAAATAGAAGTCAGTATCCAGATTTGCTGACCCTTGAGATCTAATATTGACCTCAGTGAGTATTAACTTCTCAGATCAATAAATGTTGTTATTGACCTCAAAGAAAAATCAATAGTAGCTTGTTAATTTGCAAACTATGACTGCAAGAAAATGGTACACATTTTGTTCTTCATTATCACCCTATTTATATCTATATTTTAACGCCTTCAGTATTTCCACCTAGAGATCATCATGTCAAAACATTTCAATCCCAGCTGTTAGAAGGTTGGGGAGACAGGCATTGTACATTATGGAATAATTGATGAGCAGTACATGTTACTTCTCATAGCTCAGAAAAATAGTACTCAAAACAGTTCTATATCACCTGTAGTGTTTTCCTTATTTGAGTAGTCCAGTTCATTTCATTCCATTTTATCTAACACTCTTCATCAAAACATTGCATAAAAGTACTGTATTTTAGCTGCCTAAAGAACATTTCTACATGAATAATAAGAGGGATGAAAGATTGACTACTAGAAATGAGGAGACTGAATGTGATCACTATAAAAATCATAATTAAAATACAGTAGATTTTTTTCCTATTTGCATAAGGATGACAGGTTTCTAGGCAGGAACTTGTTCTGCAGCAGGCTGCAATATAATAACGTGACTATATTAAAGAAAAAAAGGTTTTCTATGATGAAGTATTGGTAGAGGGGTGTTTTTCTGTATCATAGCGGTTTTTGTGTATAAACACTGAAATGTCAGTTTTTACCATGTCTAAAGAATGCCTATTCTGAAATTCAAATGTCATAACAGTTCTTCTGCATATATATCACTTTGATATTTAAACTTAAAAACCTCATAAATGATTTAATATTACTTTGGCCTTGTTATGATCTGACTGCCAAAAAAGGCAGAGGCTGATTTTTATCTGGTCCAGAGAGTAGTGTTTTTATTCACACAGGACAAAGCACAGGTCTGTCAGCCTTTTACAGTCATTAATTCTATCTGATACATGTGCAGTGATCTTGGCAAACTGATTGCTATGTTTAAAAAATCTTTTTCTTCATTAAATGACAATGTATGAAGTATTCAAATGCAAACTTAAGGCAATAGTTAAAGTTTTGGAATAAATGAAGCAACTGCACTTGTATTGCCGGCCTGGTGGCAATACAGGTTTGCCTCTTTACTCTCGTGAGCTTCAGGAACTTTTCATTTGTTATCCTTTGAGAGATAGGGTCAGTGATACTGTATTCCTACTGCAGATAGAAAGACTAGCATGTAATGGGGGGAGGAAGGCAGCACCAAGCCAGATTAATCTCTGCAGTTCAGACAAACAATGTTGAGGCAGATCTGGAAAGATGCTTGAGATGATTATGTAGTGTTTGTTGTGCCTTGCAGAAGTCCTGAATGGTCAGGGAAGTTAGTATAGATACATTGACATTTCCCGCAAAAGTCTGCGTAGACATCTCAAAAAATAGAACAGGTTTCCCTGCTTTTCTGTTTGATGCTTTGCATCACCTTCGAGTAGCAAGGCAGGTTGGATCCTGCTATAAGAGATCAAAGCAGAAGTGTTGCAGGAAGATGGCAAGTTTGGAGGGAGTGGAGGGTTAATAGTCAAAACACAGGAGCAGAGAGGTCAGGTCGGTCTTGACAGCTTAGAGTTATCTCTTTTTACCCCATGCAGAATGCAGAGCAGCACTTGGATATTCAAAGTGCCGAATTGTCCATGGTCTCTCAGCAGTTCAGTAGCACAGAAAAGTCTAGAGTAACCAGCTCTCTGGATTAAGTGCAAGTCAGTTCTGGCTCCTGTAACTTCTGGCTCTGGAGACCATTTCTTTTTCAATCTGTGAATTATCTGATCTGCACAGCAGCACTGTGCCCAGCCTAGATCTCAACATAACCTGAAGTGTGAGGACTGCAGAAGGTGATGCCACTGTCAGGTCTGATGGCCCCTCCATGGCTGCTTACGCTGGTGAATTCTCTGTATGCTCTGGGGGCGCTGGCTGTAACAGTGAGCTGTGGTTCAAGAAAAAGCTTTAGGAATTCAAACTTCTGGTCCTCTATGAACATTGAGGACCAGAACATTTTTTCCTCTTATCTTTCCTGATATCCTTTGTAGTTAGTACAGCTGTTAACTTGACATTTAATGAGAAGCTCTTAAGATTAATACTAGGTCTAACTTAGCCGAACAGAAGGAAATATATTCCAAGGTGTTTTAATTGAGAGGGAAAATAAAACAAACAAACAAACAAAAGGTCTTGTGCAGGTGGTATGTCAGCTTATAGCTGTAAAATTACTGTATTTCACTTCTCAATATGTGTCACTGACAGCGCACTCACTGATTTCCATAACTGAAATATTGAAATGGTTTAAGTTTTTACACTAATGGTCAGTGGGGCACATACTAGTAATGTATGAAATGAGATGTCCCACTTAGCCTCTTTGTGAATTATTTCTACAGCTTTATTAAGGGAATTTTCCATTTACTTCCTATTTTGGGAAAATGTCTCTACGTTATTAACATACATAAAATATTTGATGCCATAAAATGGATCTATTTTAGTTTGATAAACCAGAAATATGTTGTACTGTGAGGGTCATAGCTTATAATACGTACCGTTAGTACTTTTTCATTTTTTTGTATTAGGAGATTAGTGAAAAATAAGCTCTATCAATTAAGTTTTATTACAAAATTATCTTCAGATGTACAGCAGTGAAGATGATATTGAGTGATAACACTAGAGTGGATTTTGTATAAAGCAATTACAGCCTGAAAACTGCAATCTGAATGAAAATATTGCTTAAGGTTTTTTATAATCTAGTATTAATACAAAAACTCTCCCTTTAGAAATGCTTAAATTGCCTGTTAAAAACAGGATATTCCTAAGGTGTTAGTGTGTACTATTGACTAAAAATACTTTATTCATACCTGATTTCACTGATCATGCCTTAGCAAGTCTGAACGGTACATGTAAGCATATGGCTCTCCTCTCTTCAGATGATTCTCAGTTTATAATATTGCCATGTTTTCCAAAAGGTATTACTTTGTTTCTTTGAAGCCTAGAGTTCATAATTCGCAGATTGTTTTATGTAAGTGAACTTTGATGCTATGAAATTTTTTGCATTCTTAGAAGCAATGATTTACCCTGAGAGAAGAAGCAAGCCTTTTGCACAGTATAAAGTAATACATACAGCCACATGTGTTTTCTTGTCATGTTACAGTTCTGGAGTTGAAAGTGTACTGAGTTTTGTAAAAATGCATTTGAAGAACTTCAGAAGTGAATTGTTTAATTCTACTAATAATGAATGAAGTCTATTTAAATACTGTAGTCATACTCACCGCACTGTTCCATTCTGCTGTCCTACCTTTGGAGGGACAGACAAGCCCTCAAAACATAAAATACTTTGTTAATTCAGCAAAACTTTTTCAAGTTCTGCAAAGCAGTTCCCTGTTTCTCGTATAGGATATTTTGCATATGGCTTCTGTTTGCTAGTGCTAGTTAGTGCGTTCACTCTAGTTAACTTGGAATAACATATTTAAGCATTTACTTGAATACTTGTTAAGGGAGGTAGCTCTGTAAGACACTTGCTTTGGAATATAGTGAATAGGATCTTTAAATAGGTCGAATTATTTGTGAGATATAAGTTGTGCTCTATTGTTTCACTGTAGAAAAATAGTTTGTGCCTCTGACTGAATCTGCAATGATGCCAGCAGGAAGCAAGACAATTGAGTCAAGTGGTTACAGGTTTCCATCCTTTGAAAACTGATCAAATTGAAATAGCCCATTAAGAAATGATTTAAATCAGTTTAGATAAGCTGAGTCTTAGCCCTGGCCCTTGAGGCTTTGGCTACTAAAAGTTCACTTATAGCTGGACATGTACCGGCTCCACAGGCCATCAACTTTATTAGTGTGGAGATAAGCTGATTAGATCTTGTCAATCAAAGGTGCCAATATCTCAACTGAGTATCTCTCCCGGTCTTTCTCTCCTCCTTTGTTGCCTGTTTTAATGCCTTTAAGAAAAAAAAAAAAAAAAAAGAGGGGGGGCAAGATGTGTGTGTGTGTTATGCATCCCTCTGGTTGTCACCAGGCAGGGTGCAAGGGTACTGTGATGATGTGATGACTATATTAAAGAGTACATCAATTTGTTTTAAAGTGTTTTGATTTTTTATGGTGGCATTAAGAGAGAGAACATTGTGGTTGCAGCTTTACTAGAAAGCAAAGAGTTCTAGAAGGAGAAAAAAAAAAAAGTGTTTCTTTGAAACCTACCGTGTCTTTGAGTCTTGCTGTGCCAATGGGCGCTTAAGTGCTCCTGTAACTGGCATGCTCTGATCCACCACCAGCTTAGGTACTATTCTTCTGTCCAAATTACTCATTTATAAAAAATGAAAAGATGTATGGATATTTCGGTCTTATGGATGTAATTTTAGATATTAGTTAAACATACCCCTGTTTGAGAAAGGTTTGGTTATACCAATAATGAGCATTATATATTACCGCAGTCTGGGAAATTATACTGTGAATTAAGGTCAAGTTAAAATAGATATAGTGACCCTCTCTCTAAAAAATGTATCTATGCGTGCACTGAATAAATATGTGCAAGTATTCACATCTCTGCTTCATAGAGGGAAAAACACATACATGGAATATCAACTATGAAAATGTAATAGTTCAGTGTTTCAGCTTTAGGCTTGCTTCATCATGTAGTTAAAGATGGTATAGAGGAAAACTGGGCTTTTGTTCTTCACGTCTGAAGTTTGCTCACACCATGCCTCCCTCGTACTTCAAATGCAGACAACAGAAGCCCATCCTTTTCTTCCATCGCCCTACACTCACCACCCAATGAAGGCTGGAGCTACAGAGCTGCAGAACTACATTGCCACACTGGATTATCTCTTTATCAGCTGTTCTTCACTCCACTGTGTCAATTTTCCACTAACCAATCAGACACTCCTCTTAGAAAAGACTGTTTGACTATTTCTTCTAGATAATAAATATCTTCTAGATATTTATACAGATCGACACAGGCATCTCGTGTGTTACATGTTAAAGGGTCACAGATAGAATTACTTACGTCTTCCAGGAGACTTGAAGTGAGTCTCCTCTGAAGAACACTGCTCTTTGGGGATATTCTAGGAAAAAATCCAGTATTTATGGGAGGGACTATGAAGATGTAATTATTTGTTTGGGTGCTGGAGTTCAGATGTAGCTATTTTATATTGCAGACTGCAACACTGTGTATTTACATAGAACTGAAAAATGCGCTTTTCTAATCTCACCTTTGTTTCCTGCCAGTCATTCTTGCATGCTCCCTGTTTAGTCTACATGCAGAGGGGAAGTTAATAGCCAACTTTAGCATGAGGAGGATATCATAACAGTAAGCTGTCTACATTCTTCAAGTAGCTTTGGGGTTTTTTGTTTGTTTGTTTGGTTGGTTTTTTGAGAGTAGCAAGTTCCAAACAGGTTTAAAGACATTTACGTGGGAAGGAACTGTAGAGGAAAGTGGCCTTACTGTCTTATTTAAGCTAATTAGAATTCCTCAGTGTTTAGATGGGGTTGTTGAGCTGTATTTTTTTTCCTGCCTAATACACTGTTAACAGCTCCCATGCTGCAGTTAGACTCAATCGGAAACAAATGTTTTGCAAAATTATTGAAGGAAATCTGTCTAGCAGACCACTAATCAAATGACGCACCTTTTTCCTCCAGTTACTTTCCATATTAAGGTCACTAACTCGTTGTTTAAAATGTCATTTTGAAGTGAAGAAGAACCTTTTTGGATTTCCAACTTGCCCTTTATTGATCATCTTTACCTTCATTAGTCATATTTTTTCTGACTGTTGTATGTTTCTAATGCAGCAGTCTTTGAAAATCTGCTTTTTACTAGGCAGCATTTACTGGCTATGTGGGACTGCATAGCATATAACTTAATCAACAGTGTGAATAACATGGTAATAATATTCAATAGTAATCTAGTATTTTACAATAAGACTAGGTAGCATTATAAGGACTTCTGACATAGTTTGTACAGTGTTTAAAAATGGAATGTGTTTGTTTGAAATTATGGATATTTGGAATATACGTTCTGTCTTGGTAATTACAGCTATGTTATTTAACACTTTTATTTGTTCTTTCAGTCAAGTAGCAAGTGAGGGAACTGATCTCTACCTTGATCGCTGTCTTAAATGGCTTTATTGCTGTGTTATTTCAACAGGCCCTTCAGTTAATACTTAAATTCATTTTAATATAAGGCCATAGGTAACAGAAAATACAGTTTCTAGAAAGGCACATTAGCCAAATAAGCATGGATTTTTGGTGAGTTTTTTACTCTAGGGCTACAAATGCTACTGAAGTTATCTGAAGTTTGCATCGTATGTGTGCTGTGTTTGGGGATGAGTGTACCTGATGAAAATTATCATGCTTGTTAACCTCCTCCCATGGCTGTTTAATACAAGCAAATCTAGAATGCTGCTAGAAAGACTTGTATGTTAAGCCTGTCTAATAGTGGACTTGCAATGTTCTTATTGAAAGTAGTTAAAAGTTATTTAAGAAGGACCTGTAACTTTGAGTCTACTGTCTTGAGGAAATGGCTTGACTGTAGTGACTCAGTTTTGGACATTAGTTTCAGAAGTAAAAAGCTGTTTTTTTTTTTTTTCCATTTGTTAAAGTTCCAGGAAACAAATTCGGTTCATGGCACCATTACAACTCGAACATGAAGGCTTGAAAGTATCTTTGTCAGTCTCCATTCTGTTTGCTTTTTTTGTCTGATTATTTTCATCATCAGCTAATAAATGTGTTTCTGAGAAGTACTGTAAACTACCAAAATAAAGAACTAAAATGAATTAATTACTCCATGTACCATGTTTTCATGAAGTTCCCCAAACTATCTTCTAGACATCTTTGTTGGCAATCAGTATACTGATTAGTGTACAGAAGTGTATTGCATATATGACAGTAGAGGCCCGGTTAAAGGTATTCTCTGTGAACTATCAAAACACAGAAGCAAAGATGTTTTAGTATTAAAAAAAAAAATCAATATTTGTTTTATGTTCTTCCTTGGAGGTTAGTCCTTCTTCAAGCATTAGAGGGCCACAAGCATCCATTTTCCCTGTTTACCCTGCAGCTTGCCAGTTTTCTAAGCAGGGAGAAACATAACTGAATTATTACTGGAAAGTAAACGTATTGCTATCTAATCTTCCTTTTCAGAAGACTCTTTTTTTAAAAAGTTTGTCAGAAATGGTAATTTAGAAAAAGTCCTCAATTTTTACTTCTTTTTTATTTTATTCTTGAATTTGTGAAATGTCACAATTCTGTTTTTAGAACAACATTCAAACATATTTGGTCTCTATGTTTTCGGAATTCTGATTAACTGAAACACAATCACTTTCACGAAAAGTAGTGAAATTGTTCATAAGGGAGGATTTTTCTTAAATTAAAAAGGGGAGGGAAGAGAGAAAGAGAGAGGAAAAATCTTTTCCTGTTTCTTCCCTGAGGCTGAACTGTTTATCACTCCATCCTTGTTCAATAGAAGTGAATTTTATAATAAAATTTTCCCTAATCGGGCTCTGTCAGTGAGGTGTCTTATCGTGGGGAGGAAAATGACACCGATCCTATCGAAAAACAGAAACGATGTCACAGTGTCCCCAATCACAGCTACTCAGCTTCCATATCTACCTTCTCCACAAACACCAAGCATTGCTTTTTCATAAGAACATCAAAACCTAGCGAAGTCATTAAAATTGCACCCGCGTAGAGTTGCAGGGATCAGCCGCACTAGCGCAAAATGGGATGTGGGAAAACAGACTCTCTGAATGTGCTAATTCCATTGTCACGTGTTTACGGCTTAATTTTAATCAGTTAAAAAAGCCACACATTGCAATAAATTGGCATTATCTTCTGTGACACCAGAGGACACAGTTGGTTCAAGGATTTAGAGGGTCGCTGGCAACAGTATATAGTATTACAGACAAAGTATTTTTACGCTTGAACTGCGGTAGCTAAGGTGCAATCCCCAGTTAAGACTGCAAACAAAGACTATAACCCACACAGTACTAAGTTCAACATGCAGACCACCTTCAGCCTGGAGACAGCGTAGAATGTTAAAATGAATATCGCTGAAGAACGTTTTCTACTTTAGCGGTGAAAGGTAATTTGTTGGCTAGTATAATTGAGGTGGAAATTCAGTAGTATTCTCCTATGTGTCCTGTACCGTAATGAAGAAAGAGCTATTGGAAAAATCCCTTCGCTGTATTTGCATTCAGTTTCTAAAATGACTGTGCTTGTTTACATTGTGCTATTAGATTTCTTCCTCAAAACTGTGCATTGCATTTTCTATTTCTGCACCCAAGGAAATATGGGTAAATCAACCAACACAAACGGAAGTGTGATATTAGTAATGCTTCTGCTTCCAACCAAAGGTTTATGGAAAGTTTAAGTTTTCTAATTAAGTAGTATCACAGATCACATGGGTATTGTACATGGTGTCCTTGTCTAGTACTCCTCCCCTTTTCTTTCTTTTCCTTCCCCCTCCCCCTTACACTTGTTCTTTCACTTGAATATGGCTGATCAAAATGTTTAGAAGCAGCAGGAGAATTATTTTCTGTAGAGGAGTATGATTTGACTAATAAACATCCATTTCAATTGAACCATGTCTATAAAAGTTGTCTAGTATTATTTTAATGGAACAATTTAATGGAAAAATATGTGTGACCAGTTTCATTCTAAAATGAGCAAACAGAAGGCAACCAAAGAAACATTTGGGGTAGCAATTTAACTTTTACTGGATAAACAGCCCCTGTTAGGATGTGAGCACATTCATGGAAGAACACAAATGTCTTTTGAAACAGCACTAAAGAGCACTGCTAAATAAATGCACAAAATCGTTATTATGAAAAATCCAAGATGCATTTAGTGTAGGATACTGGTCCTCACTCTGCTGATCCAACATTTAATATTTTGGTTTGGAAAATTTAATGTCAGATATATAGCTTATCATTTCCATGCATTGTAAGCTGTAAAAGCTCTTCAAAAATGAAAATGGCCAAAGAACTACTAACTAATAGTCTGTGATGAACGGTGTTAGCAAATAAAAATGAAGCTAGTGTATGGATTCCTTTTGCACATAAAGAAATATCATTTGAGCTGTCTGGAAACAAACCTGCACAACTGTTCTAGACAGGAAACAAAGGAGCTGAGTTGTCTGAACTTAGATCCAGGGTTTTTTCATTGCTTGTTTATAATAAAAAAATATTTTAATAATTAAAAAACAAATTCCTTAAATATAAAAAATTGCTCTTAATCTCAAATTAACTTATACATAAGTGATATTCTGAAACAAGTTTACAGTTTGTTTTTCTGAACTAAATATCTAATTCTGCACTTGTAATTTTCTTACTGCTTTGGGTTTGTAATGTGATGCAAGTTATGTTTTTTGCACATCTTACCTATTTAAACAGCTTGAGTAGATTTGCAGGGTCATTTTATAAGAATAATAGAAGAAAGGAATTGAGTGAAAATTTAAAACGATATTCTCTTATGTATGTGGATTAGCAATGAACTCTGCATGACAGAAAAAAGGACTTTTTTATGTCAGTATACTTGGCTTTCTAAAGACCATTATTACTTTGTTCTCTAAACCAAAATACAAACAGCTAACTGTTAAAAGATTTGGTATGAGAATTTTTTCAGTAAATTTTTTACTGATATATTTTCTTATTTTGTTGGGACAAGAGTAACATTTTATTTAATATTTGTGTGTGTGTGTGTGTGTTATGTATGTATATGTATATTTATATAGATACAGCCTTTTGTTTTGTTTTACAATCTGGCAAATTAGCAAGGGGAGTATCTCTTTGACTAAACAACCTGCATTGCTTGCAGGCGTCCCCAGACAAGACCCCCTAAGATTACTGAACTCACTTACAACGAGTGGTATTGGTTTTAACGTGTCAGAGCCTGGTTTGGGATGTCTATTTTGACTGGATGAGCTGTATTATAACTGAGGTGAAAATTATTATTCCATCCTTTAGAGGCCTGAGCTGGTCAGTCTGCCTGTCTGCCTTTCTCTCTCGTCTCCTGTAGCCCAGGCTTTGCAGCCCACACTTAGATCACCCTGTACTGTAACTGCTCTGTGATCATGTTTAGGCTGAATTACCGCGTTTGGTTATTTTCGACAAAGTGAGGGTCAGAGTAGGAAAGGCAGGAGAGCTAGTTCATGTTAGCTGCGTATACTGAAGGAGAATATTTGATTGTGCTTATGTTTGCATGCTTCTGTGCTAAAATTCTTAGCTAAAGCTCTTGTTACCTATAGCATAGTACTAAAATATTTTACGCTTTGCATATAATGTTCGGAAATAAAAAAAAAAGGTAGATCTAGTTGGATGTTTTGTCTCTAAAAAGACAAGCAGAAAACAAGCAAAATTAATGTACCTAAATATACATGTATCAATCTCCTAAATATTAATGTCCTGTAGTATTTCTTTCATAAAAGATGAGTGAGACTCATTGTTTCAGACCTGGCTTTACAGAAAATAAATCAGTACAAATGCTGTTTATTTACAAACTCTGCATAGAATCTTTTATGTTGTGGATAATTTCATGAGTTTAGATTTCTAAACATGCATTTTGTGTTAAAAGAGCCTTTCTGGTATGCTGCTGATCACTTCTGTATATCGAAGTTATGGTTAGCTGTTGAAATGCAACGAAACCTGAGGGCTGGCAGTCATTTATAAAAGTCTAAGTTTAGTGTGTTATACTTTTGCACACATAGGCTGCGCCATTGAGCCATGAGCCAGATAAAACTGTTTTCTTACTTGATATTGTGTAATGGGTGGAACAGAAGATGTACTTCACAGAACTGGATATCAGCATCTTTTTGTGTTTGTTACCATAATGGAATTTTGGGAAAATGCAGCGTGTTTTTAAGTACCTACTTGTAACATTAGTCAGTGCCTTCCAAGTTTGACCCCATTAGTTTATTTTGTATCTGTAAATACGCTGTAGTTACTTTTTAATACCGTGCTTATAACACAGTTATTTGTTCTTTTGAAATGTATATCAATTTCTTATTAAACATTTATCCACATACCAAGGATATTAATAATAAATTTAGAAAAAATTAATCTAGTTGTATTTGAGTAAGAGTTAAAAATACAGCGTTAATAATATGAAAGTAGTTTAAAGGTATTTTTCTGAACAGGATTTAAACTAATTCATTTCAAAAGATATTTGTTACTCTATTTAAAGTAACTTTCTCAAAAATTGTAAAGATACTTTATATATATATATGTATATATGCACACATACACACACTTTTAATTTAGGTATTGAATTTTATCCATACTGTAAGATCAACCAATTAACCTATCTGTGAAAGGGATTTGAGAAGTCAAAGTGAATATTATTGCTGTTCATCTAATTGAAGATGTAAAATGTTCTGTAAGCCTAGGCAAAAGCTTATTCAGTTCTGCTTAATTTGTATTACACATTAGTAATATATTTGCCTAAGCACTAACTATATCTGATGGGGAATGGAGGGTGTCTGAGCAGTGTATTCAAAATTTTTTTGGTTTCCAAGGTTATGTTGTATTTCAGTGTTAGATATTTCCTATTTTTTACTTTTTGAGTCATAAGTAGGGTACAGTACATGGAAAATATAAGTACATTTATATGAGATTATCAGTCACTTAATGAAATGAAAGTATTAGAAAAAGAATGAATTGCCTTATTTAATGGAACTATTAAAGCTCCAGTTAATAACTGATTAGTGAGATAAACTTCATACTCTGTAGATATATGATATACTGTTAAAGATACTGTTTCTGTTTCAGAAAATCCTCTGTTAAGGAACATACGTGTTTTATTTTTAAGTACCAATTTGTTTTGTGCAGATAGTCTCTATATTTTCTGACTTGTCATTATAATTAGTTTTGCATTTGGTTGTGTGTCTGTCTGTGTATGTTCTATTTATGAATCTTTGTAGAGAAAATGGTTTTTGTAGGGGGGAGATACATGCTATCTTGAATCATTATTTGCATGTTTGAAATCTGTGTTTTGTATAATTGTGGCTGATATTGCTTTCTTGTCTTTGTGGATTCAATACCCAAGTTACCTGAAATGTACATCCTGTTTAGTTCTGATAAGATTACTTCTTATGTAGCAGGGTACATTTTTAGGTGGTCCTTTTCAAAAGTGTGTAGTATTAATTGCACATGTCATAAAGGCATAATGTAGGTTTTTTTGTTGTGTTTTCCAATGTGATTCTACGAGGGTATTGTTCTACCCTTTTTGTAAGTTCCTATGTAGTGATGTTGTAGTTTTTCATTACTGAGGTATAATGTTGTATTTTGAAAATGTGCTGTCACTTAAATTTTTTATAGTTAATTTGGTTAGGACGCATATGTCTGTGATCACTAAAAACGTATAGCATAGCAGCACTTAAAAGAGCAGACAGATTCTTTAGGTTTGAAGTATATGTCCCTTGTCCATAGAAAATAATTACTAAGTAATCAGAAACTCTTCCTTTTATCTACTATATTAAAGAAATGTTGTATAAATGTGGTGTGGTGGCATGGGACAAGGTTTATTTTATACCAGGAGTTAGGAAATTTGCAATATCTACAGCTTATATGTATAATGCAGCCCATCAGATCCTTGTAGTTGTTATTATTATATATATTACGTTGCAACTTCTATCATCATCGTACTGAGGACTTTCGTCTTGCATCAAGACTCTGTGGCGTTGGTTGCTGTGCAAGTACAGGAAAAAACATCCCCAAAACCTGGCAATCAAGGTATGAAGATGAGGATGAGCCAGTAGGAGACAAAAAGGAGAAAACTGTAATGATGATTAGCATCCTGAGCAGGGATCTCAATACATCTGTGGCCTACATATGGTAAATTTGGGGGGGATGTTTTTTGTTATAAACAATACCTTTTAATGAAGGCATTGAGAAAGTTCCTGAGGAGAAATAATAGGTATTTATAGGTTGTTTTGAGAATCCTGCCAACAATGAGAAGCAGCAAGAGAGAGTATTTGCTTGCGAACTCACCTGGTGGAAACTTGGTCTCTTTGGCCAATCATACATATTTGCTGAGAGACCAACTCATGTACTGGGTGAAAATTGATAAAGTGGGATTGGCCCGGCCTTGAAAATGAAGATGAGCAACCTAAATTTGATATGAGAGAGGAATGGAAATTGGAAGTAGAAGTGAAGAAAGTAGAGGGAGGCACTGCAAAGAGAGATAAGCAGCCAAAATCACTTGCTAGAAACAAGTAAAGTTGTTTTTGTCAAGGGCAGAGAAGAGGTTATTTGAGTAATGGAAAGACTGTTGAAAGCTTGGATGGAAGATTTACATATCAGTTGATTGGAGAGGCTGTATTTTAGCATTATCCGGAGAGAATCTGCAAGATTTTAGGCCTAGGCTGGTAAAAAGAAGCTGAAGATGTCAGGTAAAAAGAACCTAAAGATTATGCTTAGATGACAGAAAACAGTAGTGGTACCACAGGAAAAGAGAAAAAGGTATCAGGAAGAGTTGGGGATGGTAGAAAGTTAAGAAATGTGTTGTAGTCTAGTTGAGCTTGAGCCAAAGGCTGGATGTGTTCAGATATGACTCTGTAAGAGCCAGTCTTCCCAGATCATGTCTTTTTTTTTTTTTTTTTTTTTCATTAAATCTAGATTCTACTATTGATGCTCTCATATAATTCTGACATGGGTCAGATAAACACTTAAGATAATAAATCAGGAGACTGGAATATAATTGGTCAGGCCATATTTATTGTGAAAACCTTTGTCTTACACAGTAAACAGTATGTTATGACAGATGAGATAGACAAAAAAGGTCAAAATAAAATTACATGTTCATTCTCCTAGTCATCAAAATATCCTAGAAGAAAACTTTTTCCAGAGTGCGTTTTATTTTGGCAAATGGTTGCGCATTCCGATAATTGTGTATGCTTAACTTTCCTTAATAATGTGACTTTAACTGCCAGCCACTGTACTTGAATATTTAGAAGTATGATAGACCTAAAGCTTAGTTGTTCAACTGTAGAAGCAATGACTGAAGGTTTTAAAATTCAGTGTTAGTGATGAATTGAGAGATGTATGAGTTACATAACTGCTTGCTGTCATAGAAAACATTTTCAGTAGCTCCTGTAGCCTTACAAGGCGTTGGGAGATTGTACATATGTATCTTTTGTACATATACTCACATGCACACTGTTTCTGTTTCTCTCTATCTTTGTCTCCATATAAATACACAGTTCTTCAGTAGAGTTTAAAGAAATCTGTGCTAGCTTGTGAACATGTAAATAGAGGGATTGCTGTTTTTAATGAAATCATTGCAAAATGAGGCGCTCTATTTTTCAGACCTAAAGTGGGGCTTGTATACCCAATCACATGTCCCTCTTTTCAAATTGTATCTTATAAAAGTATTAGCTCCCCTGCAAACCTTTTCATGTTGAGGGTGCTAGTCTGGTAGTACAGCAGCAGCCTGTTCGGTCATGGCCTTCATGTGGGAGGTGGAGAGTTACAGTTGATTCTGAAGTCCTCATTGCTGGTTACTGGGAATGGCTTATGTTAGACCTTCAGAAATGAAGAAAAAATGTTCAGTAAGATTATCTTAGAGTATTTACTAAAGTATTGTGGGATTTTTTTGTTTGTCTGTTAGCAGTTTGCTATTGCAATGGTGCCTAAATGCTGCACGGAGATCTAAGTAGCAGGTGATCTCATTTCATTCCTCAAGAATTTAATTTCTGCTGCTGTGAATGAAGAGGCTTACCTATGCCACTGTGTACCCGCTTATTCTCTTGTTCCAGATTTCTTCACAGCATTTACATGCTATTCCTAACAGTCTTACTGAAAAGTTCAGATTTGCACTGTATATAAGTTCTAGTTCAGCATTATCTCCTCAAAGTTTTCTGTGGCTGTCATCTTACATGTGCCTTGGGGAGGGAGAGTAATTTGATGATTCTGTGTTTAAACTTATCTCTAAAGTGGGAAGAGAGGGAGAAAGAGAGGGAGACTGTGCTGTCATACCTGATGGGGGAAATGATTAGACGTTGACACAGTTCATAAATGTATAGATTTTTAAGGCTAGAGGGACTATTAAATCATCTAGTCTCACCTCCTGTATAAAAGAAATCCAGAGAATATCACTGAATTATTTCAGTGATGAACTCAGTAAGTTGCATACATGAAAGTATGTTGTCCAGAAAAACATCCACTATTGGTCTGAAGGTATCAAGAGGTAGTGAAGTCATTTCTTTCCTTGGTAATCATTACAATAGTTACATTACAACCACTGTGTAATTAAAGGAGTAGGGGATCCTACCTCTAATTTGAATCTACCTGGCTTCAAGGTCTAGTTATAAGTTTTCTGTACTCCTTTTTCTGCCAGACTAGACACTGCATTAGCAGTTGGACTCTGCTACCATGAAAGTATTTACATGCTATAACTGAATCACTTTTCAATTTTATTTCTGGTAACTGTTTTAATTCATTAAATCTCTCCTTGTAAAATATTTTTTTTTACCTCCAACTTGTAAATCTTTTCTGCAGTCTTTTGAGTTATTCAACAGCCTTTTTAAAATATAGACAAGAGAAATAAGAAACTTTCCATTCGGTTTTTGCATTTTAAATCAGGGGAGTATGATTCACCCATGATTCACAAAGATTATACAAGAGATCATGAGGCAGCTTCTATGTTGCTTTTATACTTCATGTTTGCCAACTTATTGCAGCTTGTCATATTGACCCTGTTTTACTTCTTTGTATAACTGTAGGAAATACGGTAAAGAAGTATGGGTGAAGTAAGTTTTGTATTTCATTTATATTTTCCTTCTCTTAATCATGCAGGCTAAGACTGACAGAAAAGTAAATCACATCCATAGGTATATGGAAACCTCCGTGGACTATGAAAATTGGTACTACATGTGACAGCTCCAGTCTTCCACTTTTCTGTCACATGCTGATGACATCTTTGTTGCAGCCTAAGTCCTGCTAACACATTTATTTTGCTCATTGCTTTGTCATCCTCTTTCCAGGAATGATGGTCAAATTGCTAGCAAAAGGAGGGGCATGTAGGTAACATTGCCATGTTAAGAAGGTTCCCACAAATGATCACTTGTAATTAACAGTGGCGCTTGAGCTTGTAATTGGGGATGCGATTGTACTCTGTTAAACTTGGAAGTCAAATTTGACCTCTCAATATTTAGATTTCCATCTTTAAGCAACAACTACTTCCTGTATTATTCATGTGCTTAAACGTATGACATTCTCCAAGACTACTTATGAAAGGTGAGTAGCGTTAGTAGTTGAGCCCCGAAGTGGAGATAATACTCATCAAGCCTCAAAAAAAACACTGTTGCTCAGTCATTTGAAAACTATTTTTATTTTTAAAAATCATTATGAGGTGTTTCTCTTCTCTGCATTTTTCTGGGGGAAAGTATTACGTATTATGGAGAAGGGTAATGACGTTTCATATATGGCCTTTGTGATTGCTAGTATCAATCAATCTTAAAAAAAAAATACTTAAGATATGCATTCCCCTTTCTCATGGTATTGTTTTCTCAGAAGACAGATGGGGTACAAGATACAGAAATTATAGCTTCATCTTCGTTTCTCACCTTCATCTCCCAAATTTCTGAAAAGATTTGTGTCCTTCAAATACAGTTTCTTATTTCACATAGGAAATTTGACCATTGAGAACAGGTTAGGGAAAATAAAGCTAGAGAAGATTTGTTCTAGCCCTCCCACTGCAGTGCATGAGGAGTCAAGTTCTTTTTCTCTTCATTCGTTTATTTTTCTTTCTCTCCACTGCTGTGAAAGTCAAAAGCTCTAACTGAGAAGAGGCCAGCTGATTTCAGCCAGTGCCTTGCTTCATCAGCCAGCCTGCACTTTTTGGGAGCTTGATCATTCAGTTCCTCCACATCCTCAATTTCTGCAACTTTCTTTTTGTGAAAGCAGTGAAAATTATTGTTTACTCATCAGCCACACAAACTTAACATTATTTTGTGGATTTTAATCCATTATTGATATAAGAATAATTGTTTCACCTCTATATTTATTATATTTTAAATATAAGGTGTCTACCCTATATTGCACTGCTTCTATGTACTCTGTCATCCTTTTTTTTGGATACATGCAATACTGCATAACTGGCAAGAAAGCATGAAAAACTCTACCTGAGTTATCACTATCTACCTTACATGAAAATTTCTTGCCAGGTTTTTAATAACTCAGAATTGCCTTAAACCCTGAAATATGTTTCGGAAAGACAAGAGCTGTTGTTCTTATCTGTATTATTATCTAAACTATCACAGAATCATAATGAGATTTCTCAGATCATCTCTCTTGTGTTTGTCTCAGCTAGACTGACCAGCTGAATTCTCCTAATATCCTGAAAAGCTAAAAAAATCTTAACTTTGTATTTCAATTTCTGAATGAGTAAATAAATATACATACACACTATATATATACACACATATTACACACACACACACACACAATGTATTATTCAGACTTGTTTCAAGACTTTTCTGTTTATCCAGAGCTGCTTCGAGGTGTGAGTTAGAGAGAGGAGATTCTCAACTAAGAGTGACTGGTAGTGTTTCGTTGTTTTCCTCCATGTATAACATTGCCAAGATTTGTGTGGTTATTTCTAACTGTGATTTGCATTGAGGAAATTCTAGCTATGTTGGTAGGACTGTCAGTGCCTTCATTATCAAATTGAGTGCTAGGAACCCATTCTGCTACTATGTGACCTTTTATACCAGTGAGTAAAGTCAATGGATTTATGCTGGTGTACGACTGGAATAACACAGTAATGAGTCAGGTCCCAGAAAACTGCAAACAGCAACATATCAATATATTTTTCACTTTTGCAGCTTCCTTTGGCCTATGCCAATCTTACTGATTTGGTTAAACCTTACTTAAACATTTGGTTTTGTGTATGAATCATGTAATCAGTATATCATTATGTTTGTATATTAAATTTATACTCAATACCTGACTTAAATTGCTGCATTCGTGGAATTTATAACCCACAATGCTTCCTTACACTTGCCTCACCCAGCTGTATTTTGCAAGAGATCTCTGAGGAGTATGTTCTGGTATATCCGTTATGATACAATACCTAGGCACAACTGGGTGAGTTAAGAGCAGCCTCATCTCAGAAATGACTTATGTGTCTCTTTTTCAGATGAATATGTTTTCCTTAACCACACATATTAGTATTACTATTTTAATGCATCTGTGTACGTGCATGTATTCAGTCTATCGGGAATGTGGTAGCATTCAGTTTTGTTGTCCTAAATGCTGTTATTTGTGCCTGCATTCCATGCAGTTCAGTCTTTCAGCCCCATGTGTTTACCAACCATTCAGGCTCCTTGCAGTATTCACACATAGATTATGTAAAATAAAATGGAAAAAAATGCATTATTAAGACTGAGGGTGCGGTGAATGGATTATTACAATTTGCCTATCATGGTAATGACACCTGTTAGAGGTGCAATACAAAAGGCAGTGACAGGCAGTGTAATTTAGTAATTGTAGGCATTGTAGTATATAGCTGGTCAGTTCACCAGGCAAGTACAAAGAAACCAGTGTTAAGGCTAAGCAGGGGTGGGTAAGCTTAATAGAGAGAGCTGGTGCTTCACTGAAAGAAACTTTTGGTGGAGGGCTAACTCCCAGGGGGAAGGAGTTAGAATGAGTTGAAAAGAAGGAACAAAAGTATAAAAATGGTACAGGTTTTCCTGTTTCAGTTCTTAAAGTGACAGAGGACGTCTAGTGATGAGCATTGCTTTTTCCGCTTGCCAGAGGAAGGGAGAGGGAGAACGGAAAACTTTTGAGATACTGAGAGGGTGTTGATTTATTGCAGCCACAGGACTGAGCTAAGCCCAGGCTGGCAGTTGGCTCTCTCTCAGTCTTACTGAGCATCAGAGCTGGATTTGGCAAAATTACTTTTCTATTGAGGCAGTGATAGGGGAGTAACAGGGACAGAAGATAAGTTTAAGAGGTCAAAGGAAGACACTACACTTTAGTCATAAACTTGTGCCCTGAACAGTGTGTGTATGCATATTGATTTGAATGTTCATTTAGATGTCAGGCCTGCCAATTCTTAATATTTGAGGAATTAACCAGGGTCCGAGTATTCACTGGCTTTTTTGCTGAGGTTGATGAAGTTTCTTTTTTTTTTCTTTCTTTTTTTTTTTTTTTTTTTTAACGTTAGAGGTGATAGAGCTGAAGATATGAGGATAATTTGTTTCTAGTTCCTTTGCAGATGTTTCTTTTGTAAGCTCTTTGGATCACAGACCTCATCTTTCATATCCTGAACACAGAGGAGCAACTATACACTGCTTTATCAGTGGTGAATTGCATTGTTTTAGGTCGCTTTGTGAGCCAAAGAACAGTGTGAAGACTACAGAAACCTCTTTTTTCTCTAATGCAGTATTCTGAGGGGCTAATAGGCTATGTAAAAGCCATAGGTGTTAATTTTGTATTTTTGTAACTGTGAGAATGCCAAATCCCTTGTTTTTCTCATACTACACCAATCTTTTACTTAGAGATTGTCTTTACCTCTTCCCTTCTCACTGCCCTCCACCCAGATCTGGATGTTTCATTTTTCACAGAGCGCGTTGGTCTTTTTTTCACGGGAGCCTCTAATTATTGAACAAATTGTTGTCACAATGAGGAACCTCTCAGAGGTTCATGAGGAAGCATTAGAAAACAATGGTCTTGAGAGATAAGTAGCGGGCACAGCACTGAAACGTATTAAGGCCAGATTGACTCATTTAACAGCTTTAAGAGAACAAGGAAATAGCCTGAAGTTAACAAAGGTCTGCACAGCAGGGCATTTATGCTAGCAAATACTAATTCACATTTGCTAACCAGTATAAACAGATTTGCAGGCAACACCAGGCATCCCATTTAAAGGGATTAGGTGTGCCACTTACCTATTGTGTGGCCTCAGGAATGCGGGGCGCTCAATGGCTCGCTGGCAATTGCCCCAATTAGGCAGACCCACCCTTTGTGCAAAGGCAGTTGCAGGGCTTAATCCATTGATTGGAAAGGTAATATTTCTTCTTTGAATTTAGAAGATTGTCCTGTGGTGTTGGTTGCATTTTTGCTGATTCCACACCTTAGCGTTAAAGTGAACATGCTGCTTGGTGCGTCAGTGGGCTCATTGATAAAGTGTATTTGATTTTTATAAACTACGCAAACTGGCGTATTGACTTTGTTGCAGTCAGCCTTAAAGATAGAGTGCAGTAAGAGGAAGGGAATACCAAAAAGTTTTGTAATCAGAGCAAACAAATGTTAATAAATGGGCCATCCCCATGATCTAATGCTTTCTTGAATAATACTTGTCTATATTGAAAGTCCACTGCCCTCATTAGTAACTTGCTTTTGTTCCCAGCAAGAGTTAACACAGCAGAAGGTCCATGTGATATATATGCTATTATCACGCATTTCTGTAGGAAGTGATTCAAGTTGCACTAGACCTACAAAACCTCCCGCATTCCTTGTTTCCTGCCTGTCAGTCAGGTGGTAAAGGCCATTTCCAGTCTCCTTCGGCTGGTCGGAGGGTCAATACAACAGAATCCCTCTGAGGCTTGGAAGGAAGTTAAAGGACCAATCTTAAAGGCACCCTCCTAGAAAATAATTACAGAAGTAGCCACTGTAAAAATAAGAGAAAAATGAGCTGGTATTAAGCTCAGTATTTCCATACTGTCTACGGGAATCTGAATTAATTGTAAATTATAGACAACAGTGAAAAGAGATTTGTGCTTCCTACCATAAATACTTCTGCTGAGTTTAGAGGAGACTGGTTAGAGTGTGACGCATGACCTTACAAGCCTTCCTGAGCAAGGAAGCCTTGGGTGCAGGTGTGGACAAGCAGGCTGGCAGTGGGGTGGCTGCATGAGTGCATGTTTGGTGAATCACGGTGGGGACTGGAGCTTCTGCACACTTTGCAGTTGGCTATTATGGGCCTTTTCAAACTTGAACCCTAAGGGGTCACTGGAGTAGACCTGGGCTGGTACTGACTAGCTCCTCAAATATTGTTGGTAAAAGTATTGTTGGTACCTAATGCATCCTGAGCTTACAATCTGCCTGTGCCCACTCTATCATCATGAGTAACTATTTTATCAGTCATCATGTTTAAGAAATCCATCCCTAGCTATGCAGGGTCTCATTTCTTCAAAGAAGCTGTTCGGGTTCGTAAAGGATCTTCCTTGACATAGAAATACGGAGTTCACAGTGTAATTATAGGAGGAGAGATTTGGCAGTGGGGTCTATTTCCTAAGGAAAACAGAAAGACTATGCAGTCCATGAAAACAAAAGTGGACCATTATACTCATCTCCTGCAGGTTGAAGTCTTGTGCATAAAAATTACTATCTAAAGTGTAAAAAAATGTTTCTTTCAAATAGACAAGAAATTGGATCAAAGGCGACACACCTTTACTTGAGTGCAGCCTTTATGTCTGGTGAAATCACTGGGGCTTCTTAAGGGGGTTGAAGGCAAGGATGTGGCTACGGCCCTGGTTATAGCCACACTGAACCTTTTTGGAGTCAGGCTCAGTGTTTGTGTACAGTGTTTTAAGGGTAATAGCACTAAATACTGCCCTCACAAACCACAGTAATTACTTCTACTGCTGAAAAAATCCAGAACATGAACAAAAATATCATAGAAAAGCTATTTCTAACACTAGTGCTGCTCTTTATGGCTAAGTGGCAGCCATCATTTTTTTTTTCTAAATTATGTGTTCTTTTTTTCAAGCATTTAGATGATGCAAACCAGATTTTTGTGGCAGCATTATTGCTCAAAAGAGCATTCAAGGAAACACTGTATTTCTCCTAAATTGCCATTTATTCAGAACACTTTGAGTTGTTTATCTTTTTCCATTCTCCTGACAAATCAAGTAGCCATTGAACTGGTATTTCTAAGTTCAGTAATAATTTTTGTGAAAATAAGATCTAGCATCTACTTTTAATTTAATTGGGGGGAGAGGGTATACATAGTTCTGGCTATTAGGCATTTTTAAAAAGGAAAACTCCCCAGGAAAACCTTTTTTTTTCAGTTTGGCAGTAAAACCTTTTTTTTCTTTTACTTTTCAATATTTGTATTAGAAGTTTTGTCAATGTAATTACTTTCTAGATACTGTTCTAGAGTTGTTTTATGATCTGCTTGCTTATTCTCTGCACTGACACCGAGTTTTTTAAAATACATATATTGTAAACATTCATTAGAAGAATACTGTGAATGCTTTTTCATTATTCACATAGCTTTCATTCATTTTGAGTATTCCTAATAGTAAGTATTTGTTGGATGGAGTGTTCCAGAGAAAAGAAATGGCAACAGATAATCATGCAAAGGTATGTAATTACGAATATTTGTCCCAGGCTTGTGAATGTGAAAGTTCTTTGGGGTTCATCCAGTCAGCGAGCAAGAACAATAACAAGAGACAGTGGTGATTAATCATTTGTTGCAGAGAGCAAAATATGAATTACAAGTAATCAAAAGAGTATCTAGGACAAATAGTTCACAGGCAATCCACACATGTTCACATGAGCAAAATTACCCTATTGTTTTAAGATGAACACATCTGTATACATGAAAATCTTTGTATGCAGTGATGAATACCAAAACGTACTAATATAGTTCCAAAATTATTTGCTTTATAAAAGCTATACAGTTACAATTTCAAAACACACCATTTCTGTTCTGTTCTGTGGATGGGAAGTAGTAGCTCAGAACTGAACTTGCAGGTCAGACTTTTGCATTATGGAAAGCAAGCTGACGATCAATTCTATCCAATATGTAGTTACCTCTGAAAAATACTGTATCATTCACCTTGGAACATAAAACTGTGATTCATTTTAAGGCATAAAAATTAAAACAAAAGCTCAAGAAAACAAGTATTTTGTTGTGGTATTTTCTAATTTCTGGCATTTTTGTGGTGCACGTTTGGTTGTTATAAAGCTTAGTTTCTGCACAGCTGCCAGTTGCCTGCTTTCTTAAAAAAGACCAGAGGTTTTAATAGGGATATTTTTTATCCTACTTGCTAGGCATTGTGATTTTTAGCTCAATAGTTTTTAATTTCATTACAGTGAATTAAGTTTACCTTAGGATCTTTGGAGCCCCTTGGAGGGCTGATCTGATTAATTACTGTCCAAAATAGATTGTTAAAATAACTAGGTTTCTCTTTGTTCTTTCCTCTAGCTTATGTAATTCATAAACATTGATATTGGATAAGTGGGGCTAATGTGGAAGACATGTTCCCACAAGATCTTTTACTTTTCTGTCTTTCCTATCCTCCCCAGTCAAGAATGGACTTCCAGCAGGCATGGAGTGTGCAAATTCCCCTCTTGGGCTGTGTCCTTCAGTGTGTTGGATTTTGTATGTTAATGCCAGTAGATGATCAGCAGAGAAATGAGTATGAGCTTATTTACAGAGCATTATGGACTTAGAACCAAAACAACTTCAATAATGTATTTAGAAGACAGAATTAAAGTTAATTGTATTAATGATTTTAATTGTGGTAACCTTTAACAGTAAAATCCAGAAAAGGTATCCTACTGGCCATCAATGCTCCTGATACGGGTAGAGTCTGGGATAGAAGCGGGCAACAGAATAAAGAATCCTCGAAGCTCATGACGTTGCAATACTTTTTTATGGTTTGCACAGGTTAGGGGTCTAGTGGTTTATATGGGTGGATGTGGTCCTGTTCTTGAGACAGTCAAGACACAGTCCTTAGTTTAGAAAAGCCAAGCATAGACAAGTTATGCATTTCCTTTTATGACAAATAGAAGTAGTTTATAACCTTCTTGGGCAGATTCATTGCACTCTTCTGAAACTTTGGAAGGCTCCCTTTTAACAAAATGGGCAGAGTTTTCAGCAGGGTATTGCATCAGTAGGTAAGGGTCATTTTGAAGGGAAGGAAACCCATTTGTGTTGAGCATAGCGTGTATTTTTGTTGGCTACAGCAGTACAACAGGAATTAGAAAGGGGAAGCCTGAGATCCACCATGTGTCCTGTGTTCAAAAGGGCCTTCATGTGTCTGTGGGAGGTGGGAGGTCGTAGCTGCAGCCAGTGTCTAGGACTGTGCGGCAGGAATAAGTCTTAGCCCAGTTCAGAAGGAATTCACTGGACTTCCTTGTGGCTCACTTCTTTCCCTCTTTCTCCAACAGAGAGCAGGGCAAAGAAACTGATCCTTTGTGGTAGAGAGCTACCCTCTGAGCTGGGAGAATCAAACTAGCTGGTACAATCCCATAAGTCTTCATGTTTTGGAGTGGGGATTTTCAAAATTAATTCAGATCTGTAGAGTTGATATCCAATATCAATCTCTTCAAACAGTCTGGGGATTTCCAAAGTCAAATCAGGTGTGTAGGGACAAAGTCCAGCATTAATCTCTTCAAACGTACCATGCAGCCTCCAGTTTAAGAGAAAGTCGTTAATGGGACCCTGTGCGTTGTTCTAGCTCTTGATTCGCGTACAACTTTTCTGTGACTTTTTTTTTTTTTCTTTATCTACCTGGAGAGACGATGTGAAGAGAGGAGAGCTGAGGTGTTACTTGTTTTCTGCTTTTGGAGTATAAGCCATCTTTTATAGAACTGTTGAGAGCTGAGAACTTCTAATTCTCAGTAGTTTGGTCCCATTTTGAAGTGCAGCAGAAAGTCACTGCTGCACTGATGTCATCAAAGAAAAATGAGCTGGTATTGAGCTGAAAAGTGCATAAAAAGTTTATGGATCTTTAAAAAAATTTTAACCCTGAACTACAGCAATGGATTTGAACTTGGACAAAACCAAATAAATATTAACCTTTCCACATTTAGACTTTGTAATGGTAACTGAAACTTTAAGGGCAATGTGAGAGAGCTGCAGTACTCAGTGAAAGACCTTGGCGATGCATAGTGAAGAGGTATCCAAAGCAGGAGCAGATCTAGGCCTGCCGGAAATAGACGCTAAAATTCAGTTAAACTAGACTGGTGCTAAGAATTTATCACACATCTGTTTTGCCTTAATTTTATATTTAATTATCACCTACAAAAAGTCTGATTTCTAAACATTTATTACGAAATTAATAAAAGAGTTTACAAGCCAGTGCTGTAATGCACTCCAGGGTGTGTCCTGCTGGAATTGTGCCATTTCCGAAGCTGTTGAAGTTGTTCCTCATAAAGTTTGTACTGTGGTCACTGCAGAACAATATCCTACAAAAAATACTGTGTAGTTCGGGTAATGCAGCTTGGCAGAAGGCTAGCAGGCATTCACAGCCCCAAAATGTTCAAGGGTTGTCCATATAGGAGGCTTTATCCTGAGCTGTGCATCATGTAGCACCAAAGCTGTGATATTCTAATATGTTAAGGATATAAAGGATAAGATGCATCTTTATAGATATGCTTCCATATATGCTTAAAAAAAAAAAAAAAAAAAAAAAAAAAAAAGATCTACCACTTCTGGAGCAAAATAAATAGTTGAAGAGATTCTCAATCTGTCACTGTCTTTTCTCAGCAACATAGGCAACAGGTGGCATGAGATTAGGTATCTCCTGGAGTGTTATGTTTTTTGCAGTCATTATATAGAACTCAAGTGTATTTTAATACAGATTCAGTACTTTCTTGTAATATTAACCCTAGCTTCTGTGCATGTCAACACTGTGCAGCCTCACTCAAGCAGCTCTTTCATTTCACTTTTTTGGTTTTATTTTCCATAGTGCATGGTATTAACATCTGAACATACGTTCTGCCAATGAGTCAGGAATCTGATTCACTCAAAAACATAGGACATAACTTAAAAGTTTCTGTGAGTGCCTGGCCAGTATTAATTCTTTTTTATTTTTTTCTTTTTCTTTTTCCTCCCCCTTTCAAAGCTCAAGCTAGTTCTTTCTTTAATTTCTGTTCAAAAGAAACGTTGTTAAATGTATAAGTCCGGTAGATTGATGAAATGTAATTAAACAGATCTGTGATACTTGTAATTATCAGTAGGATAACTGCAGGAGTTTAGGTGCAAAAGGTATATGCTGAAGTTTCCTTAAAACCTCTGTTGCTTATTATTATTACTTTGTTGTTCTGTTAGTATGTTGCCTAAAGGCTCCAACCATAACTATGAACTCATTGTACTGAGCATTTTATAAGCACATGGTATGATTTAGGATATGAATGGATAATTGTGATCAATTCGATTGTGGTAACTTTGTGATTTCCTCCTCAAATGAGCAGTGATTACTGATTGTGTATTAATTACTAGTTTGTTCCACTCAGTGCTGGCCTGCAAGGGTGGTTTACACAGATACACTTTCCTCAGTAATTAAAAGAAGTTAAAAGTATGTAATGGGCTATGAGTCGATTACCTCAGCTCATCCAATAAAGGATGATTTCTTGGGCTTGTAGTAATTTGGTCATCTCCAGCTATAGCTACAGTCTTGGGATTGAACAACTAAGAACAAGGTGCATATAGTTTGGGAGAAAAAGACATTATATATAAGTACAAGAGGAAAAATTATCCAACATAGAGTACTATATCCCATAATATTGTTGCATGCAGTACTATGTCCCATAATACTATTGCAGTCTGACTACTCCATATTTTTCTGCTTACTCCACAAGTGCAAATCTTAGAAATCATATAAAAAAAATTACATCAAAATTTGTTGGCAAAATTTTCTGCCTTTACTATTCTAGTGGGACAGTTATTTTTAGGCACAAACCATTGCTCAAAATGCCTTTTCCTTTTGTAAAAAACTCTTTCTTCAAGTGCCTCATACTGCCCAGAAATGCAGAAACATCTCAGATACTTTAGATCAACACAAAATCATTCAGAAACTGATTGGCAACTAGTCTACTTTCTTGGTGCATAGGTGCAGTTATTGCTTTCTGCTTAAAGTTTTTCCTGAGTTGGTGAGCACAGCTACTCACTGAGTTAGAGAAGTGTTCTGCACTCATCGGAGCTTGCAATAGGTGAAGGTGATTCTCTTGCAGAACACTGCAGTCAGAACAGAAGGCAATATCTATATGGTTAAGTGTTACGACATCTGTGTTCAACTACATTGACAAATCTGGTATAAATCCCCAAAGTACAATTAAAGGCATGAATCTCTCCAGAGATGTATACATTTTAAGAACTTCAAAACTCATCACTGATGGGTTTGGACTTTTTTTTTTTCAGGAAGCTATCTGCTTATTTGGAAATTACTTAAGGCCATGTAAAAGCTAATTGATTTGATTTACGATATGATACACGGACACATTTACAATTCTGCACTGAGCACATACCTACTCTTGTACTATTTCTCCCATGAAAATGAGCTGTTTTAGTTTCAGCAAGGGTTTCCTGTTACTGCAGTCAGCTCCAAAAGTATATTACAAAGTAAGACACAGTTTATGTTACTTCTCAACTTACATATCCGAGTAAATTCTAATCATTTATGCAAAGGAAGCTGACAAACATTTGTTAGAGATAAGGCTCTGTTTTTCTCCCCTTGTGGCTGAAAATTTTCTTACTTTCTTTTGAAGTTTTGCCTGTCAGAATATTAGTTTACAAAGACAAGATAAACACATGATACGGGGTTTTTGTTGTTGCTGATGATTGTGCACCTGTGTAGAATCTTAGGTAAGACTTAGCATGACTGAGTTTGAAATATTCTGCTTCTGGAAAAAATGGTTCCTCCTTTTGGTCAGTGTATCTGTGCATTTTTAATTGATGCTTCTCTTTCTGACAGAAAGATATTTTCCTTCTTCACTTCTTTAAAAGGTGTTGCAGCAATGATATTTCTTCTGTGAAGCAAAATCTTCTTCAAATCTGTTACATACAAAGAGGATTGGAATTTGTCAAGAGGTGGGAACTCAGTGTGTTTATACAGTGCTTAGCATAACTGGAACCTAGTCCCTTATGAAACAAATACTTAATCTTTTTGAATAAATTACATTTTTTAGAAGCTTTATTAGTTCTAAGGATCTGCAAGATAGAGATGAATTTAATTTAAGCTTCAGATTCCAACTTCATTTTGTAGTATGAGTAGTCAGAAAAAATACTTCTAAATTTAACAAATTTCATTTGAATTTAAATAATACTTGGTATCATCCTGTGATGTAAGTTGATATAGAGTCTTCTGGTATAATTACAGCTATGTAGTTATGCTTATATATCAAAACTAACTGCTGCTGAGCATATGAGTTGTCATTTTGCTTGCACTCTAGCCACTGGTGAAAATTGCAGCATCTTGCAGTGAGATATAAATATGTATATTAAGACCATTGACATGCTGAACCATATCTTTGTAGAAATTAGAAAGATCATTCCTTTTGATACCACATATTCCATAGTTTTCACATGAGAATAGAACATACAGTATGTTTTGGTCATGATGGAATTGAGATTTAGATGGAAAGTTACGATCATACTCGAGGCACATTGAATTTGGTAATGGAAAATAAACGAAGAGTTTCTCTCTTAAACATGAGGAAAGAAAAAATCGGCAGTGTGAGACCAGATGAGGCCATTGGCTCTATGAAATTTTAACAGGCAAGTCATCTTCCTTTGTCCTGTGTGTTAGTACTTTACAAAACATTGGTTTGGCTGTTTAGAAAACTCACCACAGTAGCTGCATCTGATGTTAGTGGATTAACATGGGGATGCCTTGGGTTGATACCTGTTCAACTGTTTCCAGTTCTGTGTTCACTCACAGATTCTTAAATAGTAAGAAAGGGCAGGAATTTGTCTTTCAAATGAAGGAAAACGTATCAAAGGAGAAGGCAAGAAACAAAGAAGTGATCATGCAACTAGAACACTGGAATAGGTCTCAAGATCTGAGTTTGGTCCTCTTTTTTGTCACACCCTTCTCATTCGACCTTGCTCAGATGACTTAAATCTTTTACAGTTGTTTAAACCTATCTTACACAAATTGTCTTGATCTTGTTAGCCTTAATCTCTGTTTTGTATCTCCTGAATACTACAAGTGGATTAATAATATAGCCTTCTCTTCATCCTTTACCTCTGTATATTGTGTATATACTGTACTGTAAACAGATTGGAAATTCTTTGCTACAGTAGACTATCAATAAAAAGTACGTTTACAGCACTTAACAGAAGGAGGTTTAGATCTCACTTGGATGTCCAAGTAGTAGTGTAACATGTAATAACTGAAATAACTAATAGCCATTTAATTTTTCTTTACCCTCAGACTAATTTTAAGTCAGCTCATTTTGATCACTTCAAAAATTGTTGTCATTTCCCATAAATCACAAAAGTATCAAAATGTAAGTGAGCAAATAATGGAACCTTTCTATGAACCACAAAAGCATGGAGTATTTTTCTCCTATTTCTGAAGCATTAGCAATTGTCCATAGCTAGACACAGAGTAAGAGCAGACACTTTTATTACCATTTAAGCCTCTGTGCATCCTGCTACCCTTGTCATTGTTAAGCAGATCACCAGATTTTGAGTTATAAGGGATTTTTTTTCACCCAGGTCAGCTCTGGAGGAAATAAGTTTGCTTTTTTGGCTTTCTTAGCATGGCACAGGGTCTCGTTTCTGGGATCATTTGGAAGTCAACCCAAGTTCTCTGTTATTCAAGAGCTTAGAACATTGGCAGTGTCCTTGATCTTTCTTATGCTCTTCCTCTCAAACACTGTAATTGTGGCTTTTAATCTTTTTTCTTTTCAGCTTGGTAGAGGATGCTGGGAAGAACTTCCGTTCTGTGGTATGTGTTGGCTTATAGGGAAAATGTTCTGTGGCTGCTCCTAAACTAAACTTGTATTGAGCTGTTTCTTGCTATTGTGAGGGTCTGGATGTAGTGACCTTACTTCCAGGAACATTCCCATAGGGAAATATTAAGAAAATTGAGATGAATTCAGTACACATCTGAAGTTTAACCTAAGAACACAGGCCACTGAATGTGGTTTCAAGGCCCTGGGTGTAGATCTCATCTTGCCATCCTACTTCCCAGAGCATTTCAAGGGGGAGAGGGTAGAACAAGAATACAAGAACAAAATGCCACAATTGCAACTCTTAATGAGCTACTTTTCCATTCTGTTACTCCATTAAGACTTGGGCAGTGTGTTCTCAGAAGTGCCAATTCTGTATTGAGCTTCAAAAAATGAAAAATATGAGGTTACATGCAAACCAGCAGCAAGAGAATATGTGCTGTTGTTACTCCCATAAGTTAGGCCTTTTCAAGATCATTTTTGAAGATAAAATGTGACATTACAAGCATCTGTATTTCTGGTTTCATGGAAGTACTGCAAAATGTACTTCCAAAATAAGATGATTTATATTTTTCTTCCTTTTTATAGAAATAATGTGTACGGTGATTGAAGAGCAAAACCTTAATGTTAGGGTGCTATTTAAGTACAGATTTCTAGTGTTCATGAAACAGTATTTTTGTACACAGGACATGAACTCAGTTGCTGAACATAATTTTTCATTCATCTTAGACACATTTATTGCATTGCATATTCGAGCCCTCTCATATGCTCAGCTAAAATTTGCTTCACGATATATACCCAGACAGGAGAGCATACCTGAAGTATAATTAAGGTTCATCACATTGTATAGTTGAGGAAATCAAATGCATGTTTATGCATGTGTGTGTATGAGGGAAATGGCTCTCTAGAATGACTGAGTATGTGGAAGCCGTGACGCCATGTGTTTTTATTCACCTGATCTGTTCGATTTAAACCTGTGTCTCCTGTCTGTTGTAGTGAGGAAAAGACCAGTCTCTGAAGCCAATATTAAAAGCCCCCCTCTTCCTATCTCACGTGCCACTGCTAAGCTCTTGAATGGGTGAAAGGACATTCCGTATAACAAAGGACCTTAAACTGACCACAGTAGTATGTTCTAATTGAGGAAAAAACACTGCATTAAAAACAGATTATTAAAATGATCCTTAAAAGATATTAAAACTTTATTCATCATGGACAAGTGAGTTGAAATGCCCTAAAGCATGAATGTGAGGACCATGTCCTGAGTATGAGTAAGTGTAAAATTTGTGAGGAGGTAGTATGTAAAAGTTCTGGTACATCAGCAGGCTTATGTCACACAGTGGACAGATACTGTCTGAAGTCCTAAAATCAGAATAGCTGTATTTGCAGCTGCAACTGCATCCAAGTTAAGTAAGTGTACCTTTCAGCAAGGCTTGTAAGAATGAATTCCTGGCTCATTTGCAGTTCAGAGTTAAGTGTGAATCTGCACTGTGTTGTCCATCTTTTGCAGATCTTCAAATGAGTAGTTACTGACAGACCTTATCTCACCCACAGAATGAGTGGGGGTGATAGATGACAGGGTCTCCTGCGCAGAAAAGATTTGAGTTCCTTTAATGAGTGGACTGTACCTGTTGTGCATTAATTACACTACTAAGAATTCTGCTTTCCTAAGTTTTCCCTCTAAAATAATGAGAGTTTTGAGACTGATGAAAAGCGCAACAAATATGCAGCTGCTCACTGGTATTCACTTGTCGGAAGACAGACACAAACATTCACATCAGAGTTTTTTTCTCCACGAAAACTGTCTTGGAAATAAATATTAATGCAGTGCTCCATGTAAGTAAGAATGTTGGAAAAGGTCTGACAATATTAACTCGTTGACCTTTCAAAGCACTGGGAAGATTTTAATGACATGTGGAAGAGCACCTTTAGTCAGCAATGCCTTGTGCATTAATAGAAATGCTTGGAAGTAGATAATGTTCATTGTAAGCCAAACCATTCGAATCTGGTCCTTATGATAGATCCTTCCTTCATGCATAAGCAAAGACAATGGAGGACCTCAAAATTCGTAGATCGTATTAGTAAACACATGGGTTGACCAGTGTGGGTAATGTTCACCTTGGAGAAGCATTTTGTCGAATATTAAAATAGTTAAGTATTCCTAGAAGTAGACTGGTGTTAAATGAGGAAGGGGACGTATCATTTTCAGTTAGGCACTGAAAACTTGGTTATTTTGGAATTCCCCAAGGAGAAACATTGGTATAATGTCTAACAAGTAGTGGCAGAGGTGATATCTAAATTAAACATTCATGCTCCTTCACATGGCTTTTTACTGAAATATTTATGTTGCAATATTTTTCATTCTTTTTTATGATTAAAGTTTGCACAAAATATGCATGTTTGTTTATGCTCCAGAGATTGGGGTCAGTGCTATGATAGGAAAGGCAACTGATTAGAAGCTACTTTGGTTTAACAATTATATATTTTTTATTCGTGAGGTTTCAACTGGGTTTAAAAGTATATTCATAATTTCTTACCTTCATAAGCAAAATTGTGTATCTTGAAATCTCACAGATTTCTATAAAATAATGGCTGTTATAGGTAAATAAAAGCAATGGATAATGAATCATAAAAAAGGCAACCCCATGTCACTACTTGTATTCAGAAATTACAGAAAACTATCAATTCTGTAAAGGTTAATAGCGGTAACTGCCAATTCTGTTGATGTTCTTGCTTTTATCATGGTGATCTTTAGGTTTGCTTAACACAGCATTATGATTAAAAAAACATTATTTGATTTTTGCAGGATTTTACTTGTATTGAAGCCAAAGTGCTTTGGTCACAAGTATTTCTACTAACTGCTTCTGGCTATCAAGTCACAGTGTCTTCTCCTGACTCTCAGATCTACTCCTTACCTATCCTTTTCTGTCCTGTCTGAAATCCCAACCAGTGCATAGCACTCAGTTCAGCATAAGATGGCTAAGACAACTTTTATATCCCATACGCTTCATCCTTTCACAAATACGTTGTTTCATTTAACTGTTGACTGCTCAGGCTTGTACATTAAGTATCATTTTCAATTCTGACCTCTATAGGTCCTCATGTCTAGGTCACATCTATATCTTGCAAATTTGACTTACGTAACACTTATAGGATACCATATTCTCTAAGAAACCACACATCTCCAAATCTGTTCACTTATTAACACAGACTTCTTCGATCTTATGTATGTATTTTTTCCCATTCTCAGAGTTGCTTCAAGTATTATTTTCCAAAACTGTTGCCTCTTTGTATTACCTCTCTTTGTTTTATCATACCATTGGATTCCCATTTTGTAGCTCATCAGAAACAACCTCTATAGTACTTTCTGTGCTATCTCCAACTCGATTCTTGTCTACTGTTCTTTATCAGGAGATTGACTCCATAACTGGCCAGCTAATTATGATTGCCTCTATCGTGAACAGAGTGGCTTTCTTCCACATATAACACTTCAACAAAAATTAATTCTGCTCATTTTTTGTGGGTATGATTTCATGTTATAACAAAGCAAATCTAATAGTGAGCTGCTGCTAGAAGGTACAGGTATAGACCTTCTCTTCATCTCTACAATAATAGGTAATGTAGTTTATGTATCCAGAGTAATCTGCTGAGACCTCTTGATATGCTGCTAAGTTTACACTCAGATATATTTACACTTACTGGATTGAAAATCTACCTTGCAGCAGACATGGGAGCTGCATAATGATCAAAGCATCTGTTCTGAAATAGCTAGTCCTTGGATACAAGTGAGAAATGAGGCCTGGGTGAAAATGAGAAGCACAAACATGATGTGATGCCTGTTTCTGTGCTCTCCCATTCTGAGTTGATAATCCAAGCCCTGACATGAGTCAGTACAGCTCAACTGGTACATATAAGCCTGGCAGACAGCATCACCAGGAGCAGAATAAATATCTGGGAAACATCTATATGGAAAAGTGTCCAGCTATGTCCCATACTATTGCTGGCCATCAGCAATAAAGTCCCCTACTCTGACAGAATTTTCCCCTGTGTGACTAATAGTGGCCTTATGGCCATTTTGCTTCAGGAGCATGATATAAGGTATCTATATACATGCTTCAGCTTTTCATAACCAGAAGATTCAGTATGTACTTTAATAATTTGCAAATATATTTAATGGTTTATATGCACTTCCATCACTTTTTTACCTGAATTTTGCAGCCCTTCAAAGCTGATTTTTGAATTTTTTATTCTTTTCTTTATAGAATTGTCTTTCATAGCAACATATTTGATTTTCCCTCTTTGAACTCTATGCTGAAAATCTTGCATTATTACTATTTTACTTGAGAATAAGCTGTGTTCATAAAACATAACTATGTATTTTAAACATGAGTTTATCACACTTTATAAGTGATCTGAAGAATTGTGCTATGAATTCCAGTATATTTATTCATTCTGATTATAGAGGCCAACTTAATAAATTAATTTTTCTTCATTGTTCTTTTGCCTGACATTTTCACTTGGAGACCATTGTAACGTTTATGTATTCAGTTCTCAGCCTGTTTGGTTGTCTGCATTCCACAGGCTTCATAAGATTAGAAGATAAGCCTTAATTGCCCGCTTTTCTTCTACACTGCTTCCTATTTTTCTACCCAACACACGAGTTAATTTCAGGATACTTCCAAATGAAAAAAATATATGATTTGTGAGAAATTCTACCAGGAGATTTTCTGATTGCTGAAGATTGGTTACCATAGTTAAGTTTAAATGACAGAAAAAAGATAACTTGAATTTGGACTACAGTTTTGTTGCTCAAGGTACTTCCTTCACTCTCCTATAATCTGAAGTCAAGTTGCCATCCCAAATAGAAGCTTGAGTATTTTGTATCATTTCCTATTTAACTTCAAGTCTTTCTTTGGACGCTACAGACATTCAATAATTTCACAATTAAACATTTATTTTAAGTTAAATTCCTTTGACTCCAGTGTCAGGAAACCAGTCTTCCTGGACTAGCACAGACCTTTTTGAATATCTCCCTAAGTGAACATTAACAAGAAATGAATGAGAAATGAGACATTTTGATATTTTAAAGAGATTGAAGGCAGACAAAAGAGAGTTTGCTGAAGAGTATATGAAGGAACACCAGGGTCCTTACTTGATAAACAAAATGAGCACATTGTTTTGAATTGTTTTAAGTAGAATTTACATTTTCTTAAGCAGAGAGTTTACCATGAACATTTCATAATATTTGAAATAGTATTTCCTCTGGTAAAGGAAGATTTCTAACACATCACTGAAATACTGTCATCTGTTACTTTTTCTAACATACATAAGAGGAATGAATAACTCACATATGTACTATTGGAAATCAAGCTAAAGAAGCCAAACCCATTTTCTTCACACTGGCATTTATGTTTAATATTAAAGACAAGTTATCTTCCTGTAATTCCTACTAGCTTAGTGAAGTTTCTGTAAAGAAGATTAAAATTTGTTACAATGGTGAGATGTTATGTGCTTTGATAAGAATGTGTTTCTTTTCTGTATGTCTGTTGTTAGTAATATAACAATTATTTGATAATATTTCCTTCACAATGGCACGGTTAAAATAGTTGCTGCCAATTCATTTTTAAAAAAATAATTACTTATTCCTAACATCCCTAAAGAAATAATTATGTAATAAAAAAATTACATGACTGATACATTCGTTACCTATAACAAGCGCAAGTATTTCTTTAATTTTAAGCTATTTCATAGGGTTTTTGTATTTAAATATTGAAACCTATTAAAATTGCCCATGGAGATTTGTGGGAGAGGTTATCTTTGCGCCTCTACTAATTAATTATGATATATTTTACTTCCATGTGATTTGTCACTACTAGTCCTGCAAGGACTACAGGAAAAATCACTTGTTTAATCTGACTGGGACCTTGTGGCATTTAATTGTAAGCATAAGTGTGATACAATAAATCCAAATGAATTTGGACAGTGATTAACAGGGAGCTCCTTGATATGGTAATGAGATTAAAAAAATGGTTCCTCAGTGTTTCTGTGGATTTCATTAACATTTTTACAACTAAACACTTTTGAGTATAAGAGTGGTTGCTTATTGTTGACCAGTATTCTGCACTGGTAGAATATAACCTATGTGATGAATATGTAACATGAACATATCTGTATATATTACTATATAATGTATATATTTTTATATGATTTTTACGTATCTATATACATCAGGAAAGTATAAAAGAAAATTAAATATGGAAGACTTAGGCATTGTTAAATAATGATGAAATAAACAAAAACACCACTGAGTTAATCCTGTTGCTAAATATATTTCAAGAATCCTAAAATGTACTAGTTAACTATTCACAAATATGTAATTCCTGCCCTGAAAGCTTGTTGTCTAACACATCTTTAAATAGTTAGAAATCTGCAAAGCTATACTGCTGTGAGTAGTTCCATTGATTTTGTGTCTGTTTTTGTAGAATTTGTGCCTAAAGTTGTCCTAACATAGCAAATTTACATCAGAAAAAGGAGGAAGAAGGAGGGAGAATTCCAAAGTTGAATATGGTTATTCAAAAGGCAGCAAATATGTTGATTCTTTCAAATGCTTTGTCTTCCCCTTGCCAGAAAGGTGAGACTTTTAGAATATAAATAGCAGAATTATAGCTAAACTGTAGAGAAGAAAATGAGTATTTTCATTAAAAGCATGAAAGTGCTGCTGGACTTCAAGTCAAAGGAACTTTTTATTTGTTTATTTTCAGAACTCTTCTTTTTATCACTATAGTTTTTTTCCAAAAATTGGCTCATCTTCTACTTTAATCTTTACATAGATTTGATAACATCTCAGACTTTTTTATTCTTTTAATACATTCAATGCTGAAGAAAGATTTCTGATTGACCAACAGGTCAAAACCGTCATTCTTTGTAACTAGCCTTGTGATGTGCAGCTGTAGGGCGTTTTTTTCATATTCTGCCCTATAAAAATGCATTTCTGTGCTCTAGAAGGGAGAGTGGTTCAATTTCTGCAACTTACTCATTCCCTAATATTATAATTGTTAACTAGAGGGAGCCAGTCGCTATCAGTTGTTATTGTATCTTTGTGTTTCTTCACTACTGGAAATTAGACTGAACCACAAACTGAAGACTTAGCCGAGGCTAGTATTTTGTGTCTTAATGCACAGGCAAGAGTTGAATTTGTGACTCTCTGCCAACCCTCAATGTATCACATTTCCCTTTAGAATCCAGCTACGGGAAGTCTTTAATATGAGAAATGAATGGTATTTGGGCACTTGGTTTTTGCTTGTTTGTTTGTTTAATTAAATAAAAAGAGCTGGTATAGTTCAGTTGGAAAGAGAATTTCTTGATGTGTATCTGTAGGATGGTACTAACATCTCTCTGCTTGGTCTACCTGTATGCTGAGGTTTCTATATTGAGCTCAGCTTTGCACCTAGTGTTAATTCGGTCTTCTACAGCTAGCACATTCTCCAAAGCAAGTTTGTTCTTTGAACTGTCATGTAAGTTCATCCATTGGATTTCTTGGACCCTTTCTTTCTTTCCAACAGTCATTTCCTCAGCTCTAATCTGTATGTGCTGTTCCATGAAATCATTAGAAAAGGAGCCTCAGAGTTTCTTGGACGTGTTATGATGGCAATTCTATCACCAGCATAATACAGGTTTCTTGTTTCTATTTACTCACAGAGTGAGAGAAAGGCCTTCTCAACCTCCTGCCACTCCAAGGCAGGACCTGTGATGTGACTGGTTTTAGCTAGTTGTGTTGTTTTTAATCTGGATTGTAAGTGTCATAGTTGGATCAATTTTTATCTTTTGAGAAGAAAATGCAGATTGTTATATTAACTAGGGGTAGGTATTCAGGCCAGAAAAGGTGATGTGACTTGTTCTGTAGCTGACCTCTCACATAAAGCTCTCTTTGGCTTCATTGGAAGCCCCATTGTGAAAATGATGATGTGAACTGGCAAAGCTGCATATGTTTTGGGGCAGACTGGATTAGAGTTTGTGATGGTGTCTCCTGAGTAGCCTGATGCAGCAGATTTATTCAAATCAAAGCAAAAGATTTAACCCAATTAAATATGAAAAAGTATTATCTATATAGGACATTTACACCTATGTATGGTTATTTAGTGGTTACTGCAGCTGCCCAATTTTAGCTCCCTGTTTGCTGCATAGTTTGTGTTATGGAACGTCATCAGCAATGCTTCACATATTAACAGCTCCATTAAGCTTAGGCATTGATATCTAAAGAGGTGGGATACACGTACCAAGGGTAGTGCTAAAATCATCAGCACAGAAGTGGTTAACAAGAGTGGTCAAGCAACCAGCAGTCCATTGTTTTGATGCCAGCCATTAATGTGACACAGTCGTGATTGCAGTGACACACAATCATTATTTCAGGCTGTCTACAAACTCAAGAACGTAGTTATGTCATTAAAAATTGTCTTTATTTCATGTCTTTGAAGATTTTCCTTGCAACCATGAGAATTAGTAACATGTTTCTGAAGAGAGCTTGGATGTTGGAGCTCAGTATTGCAGCATAGTGAACAGTACATCAAATTCTACCTCTGTGTTATCGTGGAATATGCAGAAACTTGTTCAAAGGTTGCCAAACAATTGTAGACTGAAAGTGTTTCTTTTTATTCCCCCTATTGAGAGACATACGATGAAAGTGCTCTGAGCTACCTAGACCTCAGAGTTGCTTAATAGCTTGTGGAAACTAGCTAGTTGCCAATTTTAGAGCATCGGTCTATCTGACATAACCACATGTAGACTTACTGGCAGGTCTACTCAAATCAGTGGTGTAATTATTTACTTCTTAAAGAGAAAACAGGCTTGCAGTATAATGACCTTACAATAACTTTCAGTTTTATGTGGAGGAAAAATAAACAGTTGTCATTTCCGTGTTATTTTGAGGTTTAAGCCTTACTGTTTTAAATATTTACTAACTACTACATTTCTCTGAAATTTCTCTATTTAAAAATACAATGAGTTTATTCAGGGAAATCTTTCTGTTGCACCAACCATCACAATTTTGATTAGAGAACATTATAAATGAATGTCTTTTCACTTCATTTTTTTCTTGATCTTTCTTGACTTTTAAAGTTAATCATTCAAAGTGTTTATTACTTTTAGTATTTTAGCTGCCAGTTTTTCTTTTATTCTTTATTAAATATTTCAAAATACAAAAGACTATTTTTGTATTTGTGATACAGCCACATTCCTAGAAGAAAGGTGTTTTTGGCATTATAAGAAGGAATAAGTTTGTCAGTGTTATGATATCTCCAAAGATAACTTCACGTTAGAATGCTGTCTTGAGAGTTAAATTATGCTGCTATTGAGGCGAATGAGTAAGAAAAGTGTTTACTTGTTTCTTTTTGTTAATGTTACATTTTAATGTAACCCAAGGAGGAGAAAGCATTCTCCTTTAACCAAATATTAATAGCGCTATGTTGCTTCTTACCTTACCTGCCATTAGTAAGAACATTGCTCTTTTTGCACCTTTTTGCTTATTCCTAATAGTTACTCTGAGATCTTGATTGCACTCGAGGGGCATTAAAAAGAGATGAAGCATTAACTTTGATATTACCAGGGAAGGAAGCGATTCTAGGACAGTATTACAGAACTAATGGTCTGGTGAAGTTGGCCATAGGAATGATTAACTTTCTAAGTGTATTTGTAAAGCAAGAATTATATAAGTTCAATTTCCAGTTTCTTCTGAATGTGTCACCCCTGAAGCTAGTCAGTAATTGGGCTTTGTCCTGGGAAATGCCACTATTTCAACAGTTTTCATTCCAAATCAGAAGGCAAAATTAACATATCAATCTTTTTTTCTTCACTGAACAGGAAACTGAAAAGTTTTGGCTTGGAAACACTGGAATGTTTTGTTTTACTTGGAAATCTTGAAATGAAGCTTTTCAGTGTTCCCAAACCATCCTGAACTATTTCGTTCTGGTTTGACCTTAACTTTTGTTATCCCAAATTGCTGAAACCGTCTGTGGTAGTTTTAGCTGTAGTCCTAGCATGCAGTTTGGCTGCTGTTGCACTGAATGGATTTGGCTTCCTGGAGATAATGCATCTCTTGTGATCTCCCACATCAGCTAAACCAGATGACAGATCGCCGAGCATGAGCTGGGGTAGACATTCAGCGATTTGAGTTAGATCTGGCAGAGAAAATGCTGCTACACAGTAGTTGGAGGTTAGTGCTCAAAGAACTTAGACTGCGGGAAAGAGTGCAAGTGCCTCCAAGTCTCTCTGTGCAAAGTTTGTCTGATTCCTATGAGGGACAGGTGAGGAATGCTCCCGTGTGTTTTGCTGGCTCTGCTGTCATGATGAAGTGGGTACCTTCTACAGGAAAGGTAGCTTAGTAAGATACGTGATGGGGAGAGAAGGGCAGGAAAGTGGTAATAGCATATTGAATCAGTTCAATTATTTGCCAAATACATGTATTCTCAAGGCATAGCTTAGACAACCATTCTCTTTTCTGTGCTTCTCCTCCTATATGAAAATGAGAACGCAGTAGCTCAAGTAAAAGTACTTTAGTACCAAATTTATCCAAAAAACAGTTTTTTGATTTCCTTCAATGTTTAGTCTGGGTTACCGGAACATCAAACTAAATATTTGCAAGGCAAAATCAAAAACACTTGGTAAAATTCATAGCTGACCATTAGTGCTTAGTGTGAATAACTCCACAATGTTTAGAGTCTAATGTTGTAGATAAATCTTTCTTTATAAATTTAAAATGATGACATGTAAAAACCTATCTTCGCAACCCATGTTCTTCCTATTATTCCTCAAAATTTTCATAAGCAGATGCTCCCCTCCTTGAGAAATGGTTTGTGTATGATCAGACTGCTGGGCCCTAGCTGATGGGCCCTGTCCAGTGCTGTGTAATCAGACTGCAGAGAGGACTCTCAGCATTCCTTTTAGCTGAATGAGCAGCGACTTATTCATTTTATAAATGAGTAAACAAAGGCACTGAGAATGTCAATAGCTGCTGTCAGAAGCATGTGTGTTGTCTTTCTCTTAAAGAACTGGATTTGGTAGTGAATAAAATTCTGATAAAGAGGGCTAGAATATTTCCATAAATGGATCAGGTTTTTTGCTGCTCTATATTGATACAATTATTTTGTCTAGAAATATTTGTCATTAAACTTAATGGGGAGAAAAAGCAAACATAACTCATCCTGGCTTTGAAAATTTTGAAAATCTTTCCTAAAAAAGTAAAAAGGAAATTATGAATTATTTCATAGATATTTGACAATTTACTTACACTGCTTGATCTCCTCTTAGTCTAGATAATCATCCTATTGTTATTTCCTGAAGTGACAAGTGCCAAACTATGCAGTAGCAGAATCTGATGGGGGAAGACACTAGTCCTCTCTGTGGGGCTCCAGAGTACTGGAGCCATTATTCAGCTGTGGTTTCTTAAGGGGTAATTCTGCTTTGGTTGGAGGGAGGCAGGGTGGCCATGCGAAGGGAAAGCAGAGACTTCTTCCTTTACTTTTATTTTGATATATTTTCGGTTGTCATCCAAGATGCATTTATGGAGAGTCCTACACTTGCAGCTCCAAATATCACTCTCTATGTTTAAGCATCTTAGCATAGGTTGAGAAGTATATGCAACCTACTAAACTGAGAATTGTAGGGTGGGTGCTTGTTTTGTTTTTGGTAATAAAAAGTGCAGGTCATCTTGGGTGGAGAAAGTAGGTATATTTTTATGCGGAATCCAATGCCAACAAGTAAATATTTACCTTGGAGTGGTAATATCATATTACTGTGCTATTTCATTGTAGGAATAAGTAAAAGGTTAATGTTTGCTTTTTAGTTTTTGTCCCTGGAGCTTTAATATGATACTTTCAAAAATGCTTATTTGTACCTTGAAATGGTAGTTTCTTTCTTTTCAGAGAGAAAAGATAGCAAAGACATCAGCAATTCAAGCTTCCCTTAACGGTGTGATGAACAGCCTTTAATGCTCTTCTTCCTAATGTTTATTATATTCTCAGTCTTTCTACCTCGACTACTAGCAGGGCTACCAACTGGAAGCAATTCTGGTGGCAGTTTTTCTGATAGGAATGGACATCAGTCCAATTGGAAGAGGATTTCTACCTCAAAAGACTTATCACTCAGCAATGACTTATGGTCATTATTGCCTTTCTTTGTTTCTACTGTTTTGTAGGTGACTAACTCAGAATCCTGCTGCTTATCCTGTAGATCCCAACCTGTCTTTTTAGCTACCTGGATTATAACGAACAACTGAACCAAGTTCATCTTCAACAAAATTGAATTTGATATCTTTTAGACTTGCTCTGTGTATAAAAATGCGAAGAGGTTTGGGTGTGCCAGTCACAATTAGAAAAGATACTCTGAGTATATTACCTTACTAGACATACTTTTTTTCTAACTGCAAAAGATAGTGAATGGTCAGTTGTCTTTGCAGCTATTGCTAGTGATTTACCATGTCTTTTGACAGAAGTAGAATTTTATTTTAGGTGACTTAATCATGGACCTTTGGTAGGACTGAGAATAACAGTAGAATATGGTCTATGACCTTGTCCTGTCAGTGCTGATAAACCAGAGTATACATTCAGATTTGAAACAAATGAAAGTTTCTATCAGTAATCCTGCGGGTGATTTCTGCAACTTCCTTGACTATTGAGACAAGAAAGAGTCTAAAAACTTCATTGGAACAATACAAAAAGATAAAGCTGTCTTCAGCTGAACTGCTTGTAATGGGAGTGTCCCAAATGCTGATCTTCAACTCAGACAATGGTAACAACAAAAGCAATGGTGGAAGGATGTTACTATGTTTTGGCACAAGCATATGGTAACTGGCACAAATCATGAATAGATTTTGTGAGTTGAGCTAGTCAGGAACTATTATGTTTGTGTACAATGTTTATTTGCTAAGCTTTATGGTCAACTTCATTACTCTTCATTTTATTCATTATTATGTCACTGAGCAGTAACTTGTTAAAAGATTAAAAGTTCCAATTGATTGCTCATGCCTAAGGTATGTAAATGCTTTACAGCTCTGGCAGTAATTTACTGACATTCTGGCAATTTGCACTTAAATAGTTTATGCACGAACATATACATGTACACAAGCACAGTGTGTGTGTATAATTTTTGCAGAAACCCAGTCCAGTGCAGTTAGCTTTTAATATAGAGGACCTGATTCTGCAGTCCTGATGCACACAAAAATCCCTGTTGCTTCTTTGGAACTGACCAGTTTAAAAGTCCATAGGAGAGATCCTAGAACAACATTGTTTAAATTAAAAAGTAAAATAAACAATGAAGAGGCAAAACCTGCTAGTATAAAATCCAAGGTGCAACAGTTAGTACAGAATTTCTTCTGGTGTAGACATGATCAGGCTCTTCTCAGAATCACTTTTTCCAGTAGGTTGCATGTGCATGCATAGACATAAATAAATATATGTGTACACCAAAATAAAAGTATAGATATACAGATGTGTATAGAATGTGTGTGTGTGTGTGTGTAATACAATTTTAAATCAAATGTTACTCTTCTGGCACTAATGCATACTACTTGTTTTCATCTAGTGTTACAAATGCTGCTTGTGAATATGACAGTTCCTATGGTTATGGACTTGCTTTTTGATATCAGGCTGCTGTATGCTCAAGTCTATGGTGAATGCTCTCATTTTGAACCTTTCCATTATAGGCAGCAGTTCTGTGAGCACAGACTTTGTAAACTCCGTCTTGGAGACCAGAATCAGATGTCAAGCATTTAGAATATAATTTTTTATCTCATTAGAGAACAGATATTTCCTCAACCAGACCTGAAAAATCTTACTGAACTTTACATGAGTTCGGATAGCATAAGACAGCAGCTCTTTCTTACTTTCTTACTAAGTTAAATTACAGATATGGCCATAAAAGCAGATTTTGAAAACTCATAAAGTGAGTTTATGTGGTTTGTTTGCCTTTATACAGGCACCAGGTGTTCTTCTCTTTTTCTCAAGTCAAAAGAAAATGCTTTGTCATTTAAAACTGCTTATAGACATAAGTCATGTCTATTAAGACTTTATGGAGATTACAACTTTTTTTTTAATGAAAATTATGTAGTTTCATGAGTTTGACAGCTTCATAGTTCTGGAAGTAAAATATATTTCTAACATTTTTTCCTATAATCATAAGTGGTGTTTATCTATAAATACGGGATGAGGTGCTGTCATATACATCCTGTAATGGAAGAAATAGGAAGTGAAATTGAATAAAGGGAGCTGAACGTTACAGTTTTTCTTTTCTTTTTTTCTTTTTTTTTTTTTTAACCTCTACAGACTCAGGAAAAAAAAAAAACTTTTAAGACCCATTTTTGCTTAGCTAAAACCTAAATTATGCCAGGGAGAACAGCAATGATAAAGACTGTATATGCCACCAGTTATGATGTCTACACTGGCAGAACTGAATTGTCTACACTGGCAGGATCAAGTTCCACATCATCAAATACACAAGGCTGCTCAATTTCCTATGTGAATTGTTAATAGATAGATAACTGAATGACAGTTTGTTTAAAGATACATTTTTGAAAATGAGTAAGAGCAACAGCATTTGTCTTTAGTTGAAGAAATCATGCTTCAGAAAGAATTTTATTTGAAGAATTAGCTGATTTTATTTTAATAAGGGCAAATTCTAACAAAATGGTAATAAATGTGTATCTAATTTAAGGTATAATGTGTCTAGTGAAGAGTCTTAGAGAAATGTTAATGGAGAGATGTAATCATTCACCTCTGAAATAAATGATTCCCGTAACTCAGACTAGTAAACACTGAAATTCATTATTAGTTGATAGAGGTGTGTGTCACAACTTTCATTAGCCCAAAAATGTCTTACACAAAGGTAGGAATAATTTGATTCCAGCCACAATAGTCTAATGACGTGTAAGAATCCAGGTTTAGAGGGATGTAGGTAGTATCTTTCATTGGACCACCCATTTTGCTCCCAAATTTATCAACTGATTTGGTAAAAGTATCACCTCTCCCTCCAATTCTGCTTTACAGGAAGGTTGCATTCCCTCTAGAGGCACGTCTTACGATGTCAAAGTGCAGTGCTATGAGGTTGCATCAGACTGTAAATATGTGCAAAGTGCTTCGTTTTGTTCCAGCTTCACATTTTGTGAATTTGTGGATTTTGCTTTGTGGACCAAAACTGTAGTAAATTTTTGATGTGTATTTTTCAGAGCATGCAGTGTGATATTTCTTCATAATCTATTGTACTTGCCAAGTTAGGTTAACTACTTTCCTGGATTAGTTGATAAACTTAAAAAGAAATATTTTTTTCTTATCAAATAAATACAAGAGTTTGTGACTCTTTAACAAGGCAGTTGTTTGCTTTTTTTTTAAAAAAAAAATAATTTTATTTCAATGCTGTGGATAATAACAAGGTGGAAAGGAGACAGAAGCTGTGAGACCTGAAGAACTAACAAAGAAAGACAACATTATAATGTCTTTTTTTCAATAGTCGTTTCCTTTTGGTCTGCAGAGGCAGAAAAGATGGTTGGCCTTTCCAGGGCATAAACAGAGAGACCGTTTCGTGTAAGCTAATAGCGGCTGTCAGGAGATAAGCCGTTGCAGGTTAGATGAGAACCAAGCACCTCTTTTTAAGGCATGTAAAATAACTGTTGAAATCCTGAATCCATTGAAGTCAGTTGTGAAAATTCCGGCGATTTCTTTCTGAAGCGAGGATAACGCCCTGCAGGGTTTGTGGCAAGAAATGGTTCTGCGCTGGTCGGTGGTATAGCCTGAAAAGTCTCGTGAGTCTTTTGCACGTGTATATTCTATGTCTATACGCAGAATATTCCAGAACAAGGTAAACCAAAAATAGCTGTGCCATTCATTCCCATGCAAAGGAATACAGAGGAATGCTAAACTGCCAGAGAACCGGCGGTAACGGAGCTGATTTGAAGTTCCTAGTGGGTTGATTATTGACATGGTTTCTGTTGTCCTAATTCTGTTCCTCTACATTTAATTCTTTATGCCTGAAACCCAGGAGGGCAGAATTTCTGTCATTTAAGGGTATTGTAATTCAGCTGCCATTACAAACTGCAGGCTAGGCTCAGGAAAACGGTAAGCATTTGGGGTTTGTATGAAATCATTTATTTTAAGAAACCCTTCAGAAATACATATATTTTTTAAGAGCTATAGGAGAGGATTAAAATGTGGTCAGATGAATTTTCCTCTGTTTTCTGCTGTTAGTAACTGCACAAATGCATATATTTCTTACCTCTTGTTTTGTTCTTCTTTCCTGCTTCCCTCTGCTATTTCTTTCCATCTTTCCTTCCTGTGCACTCTTTTTCTCTCTCACATAGAGATATACTGGCTTTTAGTTTTCTAACTTTAAATTGATTAGAACACATTAATTTTTAAATAAGTGTCACATATCCTTAACCAAGCACTAAAAGGCTGAGAAGGCTTCATGGTGTAAAGTCTGGTCCAAAACTAAGTGATAAGAATTTTAAAAATACAGGCTGCCCTTCATTAGCCCTCATGATATCTCTTGACAGGCAGTGTGCGCTTACGTTGCCGTGCCAGGCCAGGGCACGACCAGCTGCCATGCACCATTTACCCTCTGTCAGCAGCTTCAGTCGGAGCCTGGGCAATACCGTACACATGAGTCTGTCATGCGTCAGCATCAATTAGGCTCAGTTTGCTGCGCGGGGGAAAAGCAACAGCCCTCCTGTTAACCGTTTTTATTCTCTCCTTCCGTCGCCCCGACACGCTCTCTAAGTAAACTGCTTGATTTGGCAAGAGCTTGTTCACAGCAGCGCTTGCAAACAGTGATTTTAAGGTAACTCGTTACTTCAGATGAGTTTGTTTCCGTGCAAGAAATCTGATTTATTGATACTGTTGTTCGTAGTGGGGAAGGTAGGTACAGCCTCCGCTCTCACAACCATGCTACTTTTCCCTTTCAGTTCTTAGGAAGAAGCGTTGATATCTGCCTATCCGTACTCATATCCATATGGACATACATATGTATACCCATACACACACCAGATTATAATAGCAATAAACTCTAAACTGATAAGGTCAGAGGCCTAAAATATTCCCTTAAAGTTCTGTTTTCTCTCCTCCCTGTGTTGTATACCCAACATGTTTTCAATTTTTCAGTTGTAGCCATGTGTCTGCGTTGCTGTTTTTCTGGGTATTGTTGTTTGAAGAGTAGGGCTAAAATTTCCCCAACTTCGTGCGAAACCGGCATGTGTGGTCATGCCTAAATTTGACTCGCTATTTTGTGGCTTTTCGCCACTATTACGGCGGGGGTGGGGACCCAGGCGACCACCCAGGGTGTGTTCTAGTCGAGCAGCGGCGTGAGCAAATGCGTTCGCTGATGTGAAACGAGTGTTAGGAGAACAACCTCCTCTGGCAGAATTTTCAAGCACTTCCCTCCTTCCCCCCCAGCCACCCCCCAAATTACAACTTCTTCCTCCGTGTAAGTATAGAACACCCATGACTATTTATATAATAAAAGAGCTACTGTGTACTTTAATGGATAGTTAAAGACATTTTCACAGGTCTGTATCCACAAGGGATTTATAGAGACTTACAGGCCTGGTCAGTTCGTAAAATCATGATAGCCCAAGAGGCTGTTGTCAGATGTTGGTAACAAGACAGTGTTTGAAAGGAATCAAAACAATATAAATCCTGTGAGATCTGTGGCAGCAGGATGGGTTCTAATGGAGAGGAAGACAGGGTCGACCACCACACAAGAGAACAAGGAGAAGAAAGTGTTTTTTCTCTTTCAAGCTTACAGCACCAGCAGGGGTAAGCAGGTTTCTAAAAAGAATCTCATCAGTGGATCAATCCAGTGTAACAGATGGAGTGTACAGATATTGTGTATCAGATTTCCATAGCATGTGGCAAACAAATACATTGTTGCAACTGTTAGCTGCAAAACTTCCCCCCCCCCTTTTTTTAAAAAAGATCGTAATTACCAAGAGTTGAAAAGAGCTGTGGGTTAATGATTTCCTAACAATAACTTTAGGGGATAGTAACTTCCCCAAGGAATACATTAGCAGGAGATATAAAGTCATTGAGCATCTTGAATGGAAGGTTTTGGATCCACAGAAATAGCTGTCTATAGCAGTGCATTTTGAAAAGTGGAAATTTTCCTAGAAGAGAGGGACTGGACCAGATTTTCGTCTACTGTAATTGGCAGGTTTACACTGCAGATAGTGGAGACAAACTAGTCTGTACCAGCTTGAAGTTTTGGGCTTTGTTACCTTTACAAAAACACTTGAGAAAAAAAAAATGAGAAGGTCTGAGAAAGATGCAGTATGCATGCACAGTAACACGCAGAAGAGGAAAGACATGAGGCTATAAATTAATCTCTGAATGCTATTAATGTTGGAGTTATTAATTAGATGTTAATTTAGATAAGTCTTGAGGATCAGGTAACATCGGTTTGGATGCACAGATATGCACTGTGTCTGTCACAGTCTTCTCTATTGCTTTATTAGTCCTGTAATGGAAAGAATGGATGCTAAGTGATAGCTTTGGAGATGGGCTAATGAGAGAGTGACCCTCTCTCTGCTGGCGTGGAATGTCCATCACTTTAGAAGTGATGGACATTACGGTGTGCACACGGACATGCTTTTAAAAAGAACGTAAGTCACACATTGCTCTAGGAAAAAAACGTATTTATAAGTAACGTTTGTTGAGTCAAGTAATTAAAAACTGAGAAACTGTGAAATTTTGGGTTATGAAAACTACATCAGATCACATATGTCCAGAAAGTCAGATCACTTGAAAAGTTTGTCCAGGTTCAAGCAAATGTGATTCCAACAAAACAGATAAGAGGATGAGCTAAGAGTTCTGTGAACTATGAAGAAAAAGGTTGGCCAGATCTGAAGACAGCACAGTTGCCCGAACATAAGAATGTAGGGCCTCTTGAGATGCCTTAGGGCATCCCAGCCTCCAAGAGAATGCAGTTCTCCCGTAGATCCTATACTGATAATGCCAACTCCATGTAGATGTCTTGTAGTGTGTGTCACATGGCTGCAATAGCCTGTGTTAAGGCAAATGCATCAAGTCCTGGGTTTTGTCAAAACAGACATACTGGACTAAGACCAAAGTATAATGGCAAAACAATGCAAAATGTAGTGTTGTTTTTTGTTGGAGTGTGCAGAAGTTGAGTCGTGGATTCTCAGGAGTCTAACACCCAACAAAACTGGTTATGCTTTCAGGAGCTGTGACAATTTGATGTGCTACATTTTCCTTACAGCAGTACTGTTTGCCAATTCTCTTTGGCTTTGCTTTTTAAAAGCCATTGGAGCGTAACAAATGCAGAACATGAGAAAAGATTGACTCCATGCTTAAGACAGCTAGCTGAGATTGTGATAAAGCATTTTCATTTCTTGATCTGCCACAAAATTTCTCAGTAGCCTGCATGAAGTTTCTTAATCTTTTGTTCCTCACTTTCCTAACTGAGCAAGGAAGCTGTTTGAGATTGGGACTACCCTTTTATCCAGTGTATAAACATATTTAAACCAACATGTTATCATGACTTTTTCTTTATGGTTTGCAGCTTATATTACAGCATTCATTTTTTTTAAAAAAAATTGTGTTCTAAGCCTGCTGTATTTGGTCAATACTGGAGATACTTAAAGCAATAATTACATTCTGAATCATTCCCTGCTGAAAGCTGTTCCCCTCCTACCATGTGCATTTTTTCTTTTTAATCTCCTTTTTGACTCCAAGAATTCAAAAACAAAATGCTAAAATAGCATTTTCATCCCTGCTTCCTCCAAAATACCTCTCCTTCTGGTCCTACTTTCTTTGTGTAGTAACTCTGTAATTCTAGTTCTACAGGGGCTCCAGTATCATGTCATCGTTGTAGTATCATAACTAGCTTTTAGATGCTTGCCTAGCTACAGAATAAGCCTTCTAGAAAGAAATAACTACACACCTATTAGTGCCCCTCTTTACACATCTTTATACTTATTTATATATCGATGCCCCAATTTATTAATTGACCCCACCATCCTTTTCTCTCCCAAAAGAATGGAAATGAGTAAATGCTGAGTACCTGTTGTCCCATGAAAAGAAGACTGATCTTCCAAGTCCTAAAAACACTTTCCTGTAGCTTATTAAAGGATGAGAGGGAGCTGGAGACTGGTCCATGTTTGCCTAGTACTCAACAGTTCTTGCTAAGCATCATACTACAACACTCACAGTAGCAATATGAGGAAGACAGAGAGCATTGTTGCACCCCAAAAGTACAGATTGCTAATCATGAAGCTAAATAAAGGTCTCCATGTTTTGATATAGCATGGGGTCTTTGACTTGCCTTTGAGTGCTTCTGATTCAGATCATGATAGGCATACTAACCTGTGAACTGTGATGTCAGGACAGATTTAGTTTATGTAAACACTCACGAAGAACTGTATCTAAGGCACAGATAAATGTACAACAAATGTAAAGGATGACTGAGCAGCTCCTACTTGAATAAAGCATTCTTGAATACTACTGACAGGTTTGTAGAGGGCTGTGATTGTTCAGAAACTATCCTACCTTTATGGAAATGCAAGAGTTAGAGATGAGTGACTCCAATTAGGAATCTAGTCCACCCACCTGACAGCAAAAAATCCTTGCTAGAGAGCATGTTTGGGGGTGAGGGTCAGGCAGTTAGGTGATTTTGATAAACAGACTGACTAGATGAGAATATGATTAGGGACACTAATGAAGGAGTATAAGAAAAGCCAGAGTAATGTTAATAGGAGACAGAAATTACTTGGTCAGGTACCAGCTGGAATGTGCTGAAGGAAGTAAAGCCATCTGAGGTATTTTATGAATTCAATGCGCATATTTAAACATGCATTGTGTTGCAACTAAAAGGAGAGCAAGCAGGCTTAGCATAAATGAGTTTGTACCAATTTGAATGGTTTAGGGGCATATTAATGTAAATAGTTATTCTAAAATAGCTTGGAAAGCAAGAGAATATGAAGTTAGCAGATAGATTTCTCTTTCTATAGAGTGGAACGTAGTTATGTTAGTGACTTAGATCCATGTTGACAGAAGTAGCTTTAGTATTTTCAGGTGCAGTATATTGTTTCTAAAGTAAACTTTGGACACAGGATATCATAGCTAGACATCTACATCCTGCACCTGTTTGCCACAATCAGATATTTAGTTATCTAGTAATAATGCATCCAGTTGTTCTTAAGGAAAAAAAGTATATATATGGGGAAAATGGCTATTTTGGGACTTGGTAAAAGTTTTGCTTAATGAATAACCAAAGTACTATTTTGTATGTACTTTATTCTGAAATACCACTGAAATGGTAATACTAGGCTCCCTTTGTTCTCTTAATCTTTAGTTTGAAATAAAAGTAGAATTCAAGATGTTAAGTCAGTGGAATTCTTTGAGAAGGTAGAGCTTAAAAGAAACGGTTCAACAGTAATGCACGGATGTTTTAGACAAAAAGCACATGTACATTTCCCAAACCATTCTGGGATCCGTAGCAAAGCATGGCTCGACTGGAATTTAAGATTCAAGCTATATTAGGAAGCTTGAATCCCCCAGTGTAATAGCCTTTGACAATTTCCATCTTTGCAAACCTTAACCAGTTTGGTTTCAGCTCATTTTTATAAAGTAGGAAATTCGTAATTTTAGAAAGAGTAAAATTAAGATTTAGGAAGTCTAATGAAATTATTTGAGATCTCAAAAGAGCCTGAATCAGAACTTGAAGTAGCTCCCAGACTTGCATGTTTCGAACCATGCATTTCATTTATATAGCTTACAATTTATTAACTTATAAGTAAAAAGGCATACAGTAGTAAAGCCAGGTTTGTACTAGTATCTTTATTTGTATATTAATTATAAACTGTAGATCGTATTTGTTTGATGGGAATGGAGTTCCCATGATAAATGAAGCTGCAAATAGCTTGAAATCTCACTGGAAGTGGTTAGCTGGAGAATTAATAACAATTAAAATTTGACAAAGCACAAGTGGCAAATGAATTGCATTCCTCTTCCTCAAGGAAGTAGTAGAGGAAATATGAGCACCTGAGGTAGCAATGTTCAAGAGAAGGATCAGGAGAGCAGACTGCTAGTGAAGTTGCTGTAATTATGAAAGTACAGAAGGTCCTGGAAAAATTAGGCTTGAGTGTATTGTTACATATATTTTAACAACTTCCAAGTAACTTAAGCCTGTACTCAGAAGTAGAACAACCATGCGTATGAGTTTGTTGGTTTTTTACTGCAATATCTGCAGACAGGAAGGAAAGGTGGACACAATTTATGTGTAGTACAGAACAAGTTGTGAACAGGAGCATGGCCTAGCGCAGGGTGAGGAGCCAGGAGGGTCACGGGTTCCAATCTGTTCCGAGCCACTGGCACCACCTGACCCCAGGCAGGTCACTCAGCTTCCTTGTGCCTCTGTCAACCCAGCTGGAAAATTGGGTAACAAAAGCAGGACCTTGCTGAAAAGCAGATGCTCCAGCTGAGTTGAGCTGTCCTGGATAAACAAATTGCAAAACATTGATAGATACCACAGTAAAACACAGATAGGTCTACAGAGTCAGCAAGGAATAACGAGTGCTTAGTGAAAGATCCTCACTGTGTGGTTGCAAAAACAGTTTATGATAGAAATCAGAAAATCAGGAAGACAAAAGTGTCTTGAGTCGATGCTGCTGAAGTTCTCCATTTAAATTGTCCAAGGTGTGAACACAACATTTTTACTCCTTAAGGTGAAAATTTGTAAGTAATGAACAGATCTCTAGGGGAAGGACATCATGTAATTCACAACCAGATGCCTGGATGGGACCATCAGATATTGCTTATTCTCTGGTCTTACTTCAGAGGCATATTTTAGAGTTTTGAGAGTCACTATTTGAAAGAATTTGGCATTTTTGCATGTTTGTTTGTTTATTTAAATATTTACACTCAGACTTGGATTCTGAATCCTCAGTAAAATGTTTTAAAGGACACAGTATAGAAGCCAACTATAAGCACTTTGAAGTTAAAGTGAATCCACAGGTTCAGGTTTGAGGAGGATTCAAGATCAAGCAGCACACTGGAAAGAAGGATAATAGAATACATACTCCAAATCCCTCTATTACAAGATTGTAACTTAGAGTGCTGTTTTAAGAATGTTTTGGTAATATGCTGCACAAGAGAGTTCTGTTTATTTCACTATAAAATTATTTTTTCAGTACATGTGAAAATGCAGAATAAGTGAATTGGATATGAAAAATACTGTTAATTTTAAGGCAAAAAATCTCTGGTTGTAGTCTGATATATGGGCCTTTGGAAATAGGATTCAGAAATTTTAAGTTCATTTCTTGTCTCTGCTGATGGTTGTTGAATACTTCGGCATGCTGTTTCATGTCTTTGTACTTCCATTTTCCTAAATGGAAATTAGGAATAAGGATACTACCTCTACGGAGCTGCTGATGAAGAACATAAGCTAAGAATTAGGGTCAAAATAAAACATGTGTTGTTCATATTTACTGCAGTGAACTGAGAAGCAACCTAATGTTATTTCATTTTTATATTTTTCTTGCATTTGACTGATGTGGATGTGACAAAAGGAAAAGAGTATTACACGTGCACTCGTTGACTGGAAAAGTGAGGAAGGACTTTGACACTAGAACATTTGACTTGTGCATAATAAGCCAAGTTATGAAAGGCCTTGAGAAACTAATTCAGAAAGTATTTTACCACATTTTAAGAATGAGGCAAACACTTCAATACCACTGTTCCATTGTAGCATAGCGAAGTATTTAAAGTAGTTGTTCTTCGGCTCTGCTGTTACTCAAGATGACACAAGGTTAGTCTGCAGATCCCAAAAGGCCTTCATAGGTCTTGAGCGAGATGAGATACTGGGCTCATCTTAGTTCCTGAGCCTTAGGATGGCAGCTCATTTTGGAGGCAGAAATCATTAATAACCACAACAATATTTATGAGGAAAAAAACTATTTCCAAAAATCTGAAATGTGGGGTTTTTTGAAGATATGTGCCAGAACCAAACATCAGGCAAGCCATTAGTTTCCTGTCCTTGTAAGTAGTCTTGGCAAGGAAACTTTTTGTTAGAAGATGTATTATTATGGCAGCAATGGAATTAGTTTGAGAACTATCCAAAAACAATCTCAAGAGCTGTACAGAAAAATGCTAACTTCTCTGGACATGATAGAACTGGCATTTTCTAATTCTACAACCATGTTAAGGATTATCTGTACTGTAGACTGTTGTGTGTCACGCTGCTGGGTGGATCCCTTTGCTCTGGTTGCCTGCGGAAGTGCACACGTTTCCTGAAAATACACAGGCTGTCAAATAGTCCACAGGAATGAAAAGGAAGTGAAAAGTCAGAGACAGTAACTGAATGGAGTTGTTAGATTTTAATATTTGCATATGATTTTTTCTACCTTCAGTTTGTTAAATCTGCTCTTACTTCTCATTCTGTGAATACACCAGATTGCTTGCTTGCTTTATTTAAGATTAAGATTCTCAAATACAAGTATATAAGATGAAAGGCTGTTTTTATAGTTATAAGGCAGGGATTGCAGAGAGGTATATTCAGTTATTGCCTCTGCTATAGGCATCCCAGATAATTCTGGTCAAATCTGTCAGGGGCTTGTTTTTCCTTTGTAAACACCAGGATAACAGACTGCTTCTCCAGGAGATGTCTGCCATCTTTCCTTTGTTTTTTAACTGTCAAGGTCAGGCGTTGACTTTAACCAAGTATAGTTTATAATGCTTAGGACAGTATCTTGTTCAAGTCTAGCTTCTAAGTCTTGTAATAATTACACTAGAGGAAAATGTCTTCTGCTCGGAGAGATGCTGTATAGTTTGAGGGAAATGCTGCTTTTGCCAGCACACCTGGCAGTAGCAATAGACAGTGAACGATAAAGGATGGCATACTCCAGTCAATCTGTGAATGAGCTATTCAAGATACTGTCTAAGTGGTTTGGGAAGGATTTGATATCTTTATGATATCTTTTAGCATTGAAAGTATCTGTTTAGAATTGGATTTAAAACAACTATAGAAGCAATGATAAGGCTATTCTTCTGTTTGTGAAACTTATTCTAATTTGCATCGTTTAGGTCCCTTCCGTCTGACAAGCCATCCATGGGGACTCCTATGCCAAATACACTCAACTTGTTAATAAGTCACAAAGTACCATGCCTGGAGCTGCTCTCCATAAGCAGTCACACAGGAGGTGGGCAGCGTGCCATACAGACGTTGCAGACACAGCTCTTCCTAAGCACTGCAGTCACAGAGAGGTGTTCTGGTGGTGCTGAGGAATCAAATAAATTACAATGACTGTGTTTTTCAGCTTCATTCATAAAAATCAATTCTTGCAGAACTAACCGTGATCAGTAAGGAGAAGGAGCTGGTCCTCCTTGTTTCGTCTGATAAATTGTCATAAGGTAAGATAAAATAGATTACTAGGCAGGCATTGCTCTTCTAGGATGTCACAGGAATGTAATGGAGTTGCAAATGGAGAGGGCAGGTGGTCCAGACAACTGCAAATGGAAAGGTATCAGCATGACAGCCTTCTATTAAGAAGTGATGCAATTATGAAATGGCTTCAGAACCCCTGTATTAACCCATAAAGGAACAGACACTGTCTGAGGGAATTGGTTTCTCACTGACTTTTGCCTGCTGAGCTTTCCCCCCCCCCATCCTCAGTAGAAGCATATCTCTCGTAATACATTTCTGTACATTTCTGTCTGTGACTGTGAGCCTTGCTGTCTGCTATCAGAAAGATAGTAGAAATGACTGAAAAGGGGATGAAGTAGGGAAAAAAAAGAAGATTGAAATAATTTCAAGGCACAATAGTGATGAGTAGTGGGCTGAAACTGGCAGTGGTCGGAGATGAGGGTGTGATAATCTTCTAGACCAGCCTGAGATTATCAATTTAAGCTTAAATCATTTTTCTCAGGTGTGGGTTTATGGAGAGGAGGCTGGGATAGGTCCTTCATTCACGTCTGCTCGCATGGTCCTGGTGCTGTGCCACCTAGGAACTACTGAGTTGCTCTGTAGCTCTTCCACAAAGATCTTGTTTTCCAGGCTTGATGTTTATTACTGATGTGAGCATCAACACTGCTTGCCAGCGCAGAGCATAGAGCTCTACACTAGAAGCTCAGATCTTGTACTGTAATCCAGGCAACACTGGTCTCATGGGTGGGGAACAATTTGGGGTGAATAGAATTGAGAGAGTTTTTGTTTCTGGCTCTGGCACAGCATTAGGGAGAACCTTCAAGCTGGCCAGACCCTGTGTCTCTCTTCCTCATCCAGCTGATAGGACAAGAGTCAAAACAGTGACACTTGTCTTCCCATGGGAAGGATATAGAGGCCTTTGGCTGAAAATCATCTTACAATAACTGCATGGGAGACATGGGAGTGAAACTACTCATGTGACGATATGTGAAGTTACCTGTATATGATGGTATGGGAAGTTACCTGTATTTGGCCCTTAAGCAGTCATGCATCTAAGTCCCATTGGAGACTAAGACTTAACCATGTGCTGGAATTTAAGCGTGTGCTGAAATGCTTTGTAAAGATAGGCCTTTGTGGCTAACAATACTTACGTAGTAGGATGACTAAGCTCATGACTTCATATGTTTCTGAGAATACTTTGACTTTCCTATTAAAAATCTGGCTTCTGTGGTTCATAATATAAGATTATTTTAATGAAGTCTTTTTGTATTTATAGAAAAGGCAGGATGGGTTAATTTGCATAGTGTTAGGTTTTTACTGGTCTTGAAGGAAGAGGGGGAAGGGGGAAGAAAACTGTAATTCAAATACTGTATTTTGGCGTCTAAAGGAACTGTTGCATTGCATATAAAGGAAAACTCACTCAAAAATATGAAGCTAACATTATTAAAAGCAGGTTAAGAAGTTTGTTAGAAAAGCTGAGCTTTATAAAGAGTAAATCTAAGCTAAGGTCTCTGAAAAGCCAATTACAGTCACTTGAGTACATGGGGGCATGCTGAGCTTTAGCTGGGAGAGTTAATGAGCAATTTCATAATGTGCTATATATCACTTTAAGAAGACATGATAAATTGCCACTAATGGTATTGTGTGTATAAATGGGAGCTGTTTTTGCTCTGCGTTTAGTTCTAGTGATTGGGTGGTACACCTGGAAAGACTTGTATTTTAATGGGCCCTTTTTAGCACTTTTGCACCTCGTATGTTCTGGATTATGTATGATTGATGGCTTTGAATGTAAGGGAAGGGAAGATATGTAGATCTTAATGCTTTTAAACCATTTGTTTTCCAGCCTCTGTAAAAGACTTCTCTGTTTTCTGGGTAATAGTTTATACTTCTCAAGTAAACAGAAGTACGGTTCTGGGACTTTGCCTTTTAAAACTATAAATCCACTGTTTTTTATAGGAGGGTCATTCAGTTTACAGTGCTCTTAAGAAAAGATAGCTATTTTCATGCTAGTCATTAAAGAGGAATAAATAGGTAGTTTGGTAAAAGGATAATTTGATGCATGGAGCAGATTAAAAAAAAAAAAAAAAGATCATAGTTTTCTTTACTTTCATACTGGGGATTCTCCTAGTTTCCTTTTCGTATGCTCAGTAAAATCTATTTCTCCCCTGAGCTACACCAACTTCTTCATAGCCCACAACCCTTCTGATTTCCTGCCTTTCCTGTTGAATCCTGTCAGTGCTTCGTTTGCCCAAAGGGGTTGCTATTGAGTAGCGTTAAAGCATTCCCTTCTTCCCCTCTAACCTAGAGAAAGAGAGACCCAAACTAGAAATCAAACCCAGGTTTCCCGTGTGGAAATGCAGAACTTACCTGCGGGGCTGGCCCTGCACTGGTGTTTTCTCCGTCCTCTCGGCAGGGGCTCTGACTACTTACAGGAGTGTCAGAATGCTTACGGGGGACTGTCAGGTTATTTTCTGTTGATACTACAGAGCAGGATTAATGTTTAATTGTTGCTTGTTTTTAAGCTTCCATACGTTCTTAAAAGCTGATGACTCGTCTGCATATTTCTTGTGCGTGTGAAACTGGTTCTTATAAAAGGAGAACTCTTAACCCTGGCCAGCTCCATCAACAGTGCTGACACATTTGACATAGGCTTCTCCTGCAGCTCTTTCTATGTACCTTAGTCCCATGGCCTTTTGACCTTCAAATCCTTGGACAGATTTTGAGCTGATGTTAGCATGAGCTGTAAAAACCAACTTTTACTGCAGCATAGTTTAATACTGCAGAGTTGAAAGCTAAGTGCATTAACCACTGCTGCCTCGTATTTTAATATGTTGTTAATTGGCAGTTGGTCCCTGTACTTTGTCACTTGTATCTGAGTTTTTCAATTTGTGTCATTTTCAGACTTCTGTTAATCCCCAGTATTATCTATAAAAGAGTGCCTCCTCTTAGCTAGATTGCTGTTTTGTATTTCTGACATGAAACAAAGAAGCAAGTATATCATGTAGCATTCCTTATCTCTGCCATTATCTGTTGCCCTAGAATTGAAAGTGGAAAGATGAGAGGTAAAGATCCGCACACTTTCCGTCACTGTCTGTAGCATTTCATGTAGCTGTTCTTGGGAAGCTAGACTGACACATGATTCTTTAGAATAGTAAAACATAGCTTATGCTATATTTCTCAGTTTCATGTCCCCATGTCTTTCATTCTCTTTAGTCAGGCTGAGAGTTCAACTGGGGAAAATGATTAGATGACTTTACATTGTTTTTGCTTTTTAAGTGCTTCCTTGTTAAAATTAAATCTCTAAATAATTTCACTAGGGTGTTTTGCTCCTTCTTTCCCCCTCCCAAATCTCCTTGTATTCTCTTTCCATCCTTTACTGATATTTAATAAAGCCCAGACAGAGAGTAGGCTCTTGTCTGTTATGTATAGTGGGCCAGGGTCACAGAGGTAGGTAGGTGCCCAAGTTCAACTAATTTAATCAGAGGTTAAGTGCCTAAATAGCTTTGTGACCTGATAGCAGTGCACAAGCCCGCAGTAAGAGCCAGTCAGTCCCTGTTCTCAATACTTAACAGTGTCACTAGGCAAAAGAAGGACACATTTTATGAAGGACACAATTAAATGAATTCTTAGATCCGTGTCAGAGCTGAGGGTTAATCCCAGGTCCCTAGAATTTGTATCCAGTGAGCTAAGCACAAGACCAGCTTTTATGGTAGCAGACGGAAGCTGTTTTTTTCTGCCAACTTACAAAATTATTTGTTGAAAAAACTATTTTAAGCTAGGATAAGTGTATGCAGTAAGTATTTATTTGAAATCCGGGTTATCAAACGATTAGAATAACCTGAACAGAAAAGAATGTATGTAGAAGTATGTTCTACCAATTTCTGCCTTTCTATCTGATAATGTGTGTGTGTGTGTGTGTGTGTGTGTAAAGTGTGGTGCTACTACCTGCTTGAGTTTATCTGCAAAATATAGATCCCAAATTTAGCTTTTTCTACTGTAATAAAAAATGTTAAATACTAGAAGAAATAGGAAAATGAAGCAAAGTAACTGCTATAGCTTGATAGCTTATATTTAGTAAATCATGTGGTAGTTGATAGTGCTTTGGAAATAAGAGGCAAATTTGCTACTTTTTTCTTTTAATATTCCTGTTGTACAAGATGGCACAGCCAGAGTTTCTCTAGTGTATTTTGGGGGGATTTCTCAGTATGTTATTGCAATGGAAATATACTTTTCTATGAATTAAATTATATCTGTATCATCTAATATAAAACTAGTCTTGCCTAATAGAATGCACTGGTGCTCAATTGTGGTTTTACTTCTAGTCTAAATAACTGTTTATTCCCTGGTACTTTCAGCACGAGGAATTGGTTATAGTAATTAGCATCTTTTAATTGTAACTTTTCATATCTTTTTAATACTTCAGAGTATGTTAGCATTCCTTGTAAAGAGTCATTTCTTAAAATAGATACACCTGAACATGTTGGGTAGTATTATCACAGGCTTGGCTGTACTTTCGGCTTCCTTAATTAAGCAGATATTAGCTGTCAGGGCTGCTCGTAATAGCGGCATCATTGCAAAAATCTTGCTATACTGCAAGCTCACTGAAGAAAGTCTGCAGAGTACTCTTAATTAGGTAAAATCTGTCCCACTCCTCTTGGTATAAGAGAAGATTCCCTTCGCAGAAAGCAATAGAAAAACATAGAGCAAGGAAGCAAGGAACAGTGGGAATTCATCTGAAATGGCAGTTACTTTCTCTTGGGCTCTTTGGTTTTTTTTGGTTTTATATTTTCTCTTGGGGCGGGGGTTGAGAGTACATTGAAGTAACTATTACTTCTTTAGTTAAAACAATTGACAAAAGCTAATGTACTAAGTTTGTTTGGGCATTTTTAAGGCACATTAAATGTAACTATTTAAATGTTTCTGTTGACTTCATTAGGTAAAAAGACAGCTCGATTGAAATGCTTTTGAAAAATCCAACTCTGAATTTGCCTCAGTCTAAGTTTATAAATGATATGTACTTTAGACAAATGTCACATATATGCTATAATCAAATTCAGCGACGTGGCCTGACTACATGTTTTCCTCCTCTTAAGTCCTCCTTGTAGGCATCTTACTGTACCACTTCTCTTGTATCCTGCCCCACAGCATTTTAAAGAAATATGCTTGCTTTCGTTCAAAACAACATATCTAATCTATCTAGTGTTTAGGTGGTGTGTCTCACCACAATGTCTCATCCACATTTGGCGATTTGTCCTCAGCACTCTGTGTTCAGGGATATTGTTATTCTGTATTTCAGATGGGGTCTGAACACAGTACGGACACTGTCCAGGGTTTCATAAGCGAACATGAGCTTGCTCTGCCTGCACAACACATTTGCTGGGGGTGAGAGGTCTTCATGTGGAAAATAGTGTAATCATAGTGTGTGTGGTGCTGTACCCCAGCTTTGCGAGTCAAGAGGAGGGTGAAGCTGTGTAAAAAAGGCTGTGAGACATCCAGCGGATGTGAACTTGCCGTTTGGTCTGAGCACAGCGGAGTAGGCTGCTGCAGATGTGTGACAGCAGTCCGAAGTGACCTCCTCAGTATCGCGTTGCACAGTCTGTCTGCAGAGCCAGGCCCTGAACCCAGTTCTCCCAAGTCTCAGCTGCTCCTGGTGAATCGGTTATTTCTTCCACAATACCTACGTACCTTTCAGAAACACCTACTCTGTACCACAACTAAGCACAATGAGAAAACTCACTTCTAAAAGAAATCGGAGGAGGTGGGGGGGAAGGGAGGAAGAAGCAAGACAGACAGCTTGCAATCCGGCGCTCATGTAAAAGTTGCCCCAGGCAATTTTGTTATGTCCATGGAAGCATATGATTTTCATTGCATGGGCCCATCATTAATGCTGACTCTCTGGGAACCTGTCTTATGTTGTTTCCACTTGGGGCAGGTTAGCTAGAAAATTGATCCGATTTTATTAAAGAGTCATTTTCCTTGCTGTCTCGCAGTGGTCTCTGAAAAGATGTTTTGCCTTTGTAACACTTAGTGATTTGCTATAATAGGATCTTAGAAGTCTGATGTCCAAATTCAGATTCAAACACAAAACTTCTTTGTGGCAGCATTTCCCCTGTAGGAAGAACTGCGGACAGGTTAAAAAGAAGCTAAAATAAGCCCTCACCGTTTTATGCTATAGTGAAACCATTGCTTTATATTAACATTCCTTTAATTAAATAGAATGAATTTATATTTCAGAGGGTTAATTATCTCAGCTTTTTTGATAATTTAATTATGTCCAAATAGTGTCGATACATTGATTTTCATAGTTGGTCACTTCACTTAATCTTTGATTCAATCATATTCAGTGTTAGTAAGAGAATAGTGTCTCTTATTCGCAGCTCTGAATCTCTCTACTGAATCTGTCTTCCATCTAGACTGGAGAAGTTTTGAACTAAAATCCCCAAAAAAATAAATAAATAATCACACTTCTGTTCTAGTTAGGGGAGTAAGGCCAGCATGTAATGAAGAAGCAACTTTATTTTGCTTAAAGGTTTTTTTTGAAAATTCCCACTTAGCTCCCTATTGATCAAAGGGTAGTGGTTTAGTCAGTCTGATGGCTTAGAGGGATAAGATCTGTAAGAGAAAATCCTGCCTCTGACTTTATTGTGTAGGCAGTAGGAGACTCCTTCTAGTGATTTAAAATATATATATATATAAATTTGTCTTTTGGAGAAGTGATAGTGAGAAACAGATTTTAGGACAGAATGAGTAGAGATGGGGATTGTAAAAACATTCTCAGAACATATTTCTTTAAAAATATATGCCAACATACCTTTGTAACAGCAACCTGATATTCCCCAAAGCCTAGCAGTTGAGGCCACCTCCACTCATTAGTGATGTGAACAGAGGCCACCATTAATCAGAGTGAAGTCAGGATGGAACCTATTGCTACAACTATATTAGGATATGGGGTGGATTCGTGTAAAAGCTTTGGTCCTTGAGGAAAACTTGTAGCCTGTAGCTGTTGGTCTTCGTAATATAGGAGGATGGAGGGAAACTGCATCTCCAGGGTTGCAGATGTTTTGCATCACTCCATTGATGTCTTACCGGAGCCCAGGGTAGTATGTGCAGTGAATTGGCAGGATGCTCTGTGTCCATTTTGAATGTGGCAAGTGGACGGAGGGGGTGAGGTATTGAGAAAAAGTTGAGATCTGACCAGCAGAAGTTGGGGAACATGAGAGAAATGGGTAGATCAGAAAAGGAAGGAGCCGTGAAAAGTTCTTCCAGTCACCCTTATGACCTAGAGTATATTAACAAATAAGAAACAAGGCAAGGAAAAATTACAGATGCTGTTTTTTAACACAGGTGCCTCTACACCCACTGAATTTACTTTTAAGTTGATGTAGTTTAATTCAGGAATTTGAGTCCATTTCCCCACTGTTAAGTACTGCACTGAGCCACAGCTCAGTGATTTGCTCTTGGTCTACAGTAAATGCAGTCTAAAATTTGTTGGTTTAATTAATTAAATTTAACAAGAGTCAGAGAGATTGCGCATTTCTCACTTCAAATTTTGCACCATTTGAATTTGAAATTAATTTTCTGTAACTGAGGAAGGCATCTTGGTTTTCAGAAACTTCTTTGGTGAAGGATTTAAAAACTCCTTCTGGTCTTAAAGCTCTCTCCAGCTGCACAGAAGTCTAGCAAACATCTTGCTAGTGTGTGAGGTTTCATTCCTTTCTGAAACTTTTCTCTTTCACTCTATTTTGAGATGGGCTATAGAATAAACTGAAGTCTTGATACACAGTACTCAGAACATGTAAAAGGTCTTGGATCATGTAAAGTGCTGAATCAGACCCTCTAACTCTTCCTCCAAGACTTAATTTTCTATACATATGTCTAAATATCTGAATTTTTAAAGGTGATGTGCAAGTGCTTTCAGACAGTATGTGTGCCCTGATTACATGAGAGTTTGAGAAGAAGGGTGAATTCAAGTAGAGCACAGAAAGGCAAGGAAATAGACAGTTTAAGCAGGCTCAGAAGAGCGTCTGGTTGCCATCTTCCAAGTGACTGTGCTAAGGTTATTCTGAAGTGTAAAATTACCATTGAACTTGCTTTATAATAGCCACATCCTGAAATAATTTGAACAGACACAGTTTTAAAGTGTTGAGCTGTATAGTTTTTGTTTACCATGGAAGTTTTTCCCCTTTTGTAGATAATTTTAAATGTTTCCCAAGTTGCAGGCCATACTGATGATGACTTTTTTTCTTGTTTTGTTTTGCTTGCTATCTCAAAGCATAGAACATACATATTACCCTGAGTAGTTCAAGATCTATCCTAAGCCGGTCTTTAGTTAAATTTCCATCTTTGGTTGATTGGTGTTTTTTGTTTAGTTCTGTTTTTAAGGAAAAGGAAATCAATACCATATGTGGGTATTATAATCACAGTGTGTTTGTCCTTTCTGTCTGCCATCTCCCTTCAACACTTTGAATATTTTTAATCTGTCTTATGAAACATTCTAGCAGTCTACTTGCCCTTGAGCATGCAGCATATGTTCACAGGAAAGACGTCTGAATGACCATGTGGAGATCCTCTCTATGACTCATCTCTTTTGCAACCATTCTGCAATCACACAAAATACAATCAGGAAGAAAATACTGCAGCAATGTGCTGGTGGCCTGCATCTTCTGTATGCTACGGAGCTGACTGCAGTAGGCTATAAAATATGATCCTTGTGCTTCAGATGATCCTTCCTTCTTCCTGTTTTTTCAGTTTACTTGGAAATATGGATTTATGTGCATCAGATTGATCCTTTCTTTGCTAAAGGGTGATCTCTGAAACCAGAAACAGAATAGCCATACCAGCTGTGCTAATGCATCCAAATGAATCTGTTTGTGCATGCTGAGCTGATCTGTCTCATTCAGAGCTGGTCCCATGTCTCCCTGTTACATGGCATGGACACACTTGATATGTTTGTTTCCTCATGGCTCTTATGTCCTAACCTCATTCTTGCTATTCTGTAGAATTCTGTCTTTTCATGGGCACAAGCTGTACTAGATGCATCAGTACCAGAATTTTAGATTTTTATTCCTCTAGTCATGTAGCTCACCATGCAGCTTGATTTTCCCATTGCAGTTATCCATTAGCTTAAGATTTTCATGACCCAGGAGGATACTTAAATCTCTTTTCAATCATTATGCCTCTGAACATGTCCCATAATGTCTTGGCTTTCTTTTGCAATCTTTTCTCTTACATTTTTTATCCTGCATTTACCTGCATTGAATTACATTTGCTGTCGTACAAGAATTTTTCTGAATTACTCTTACTCTGTTTATTCTTCATGGTTAAGATGTTGCCGTGTGGGGAGATGGCAAGGTGTGTGCTGTACTCCTCAACAATCTGTCAGATGCAGAGGATGCTGACCTTGTTGCATCTTGGCTTTCTGACCATCCCTGTGTGCATCTCAAGCCAAAGCATGTAGCGATTCCCCAGTGCTTTGGTATCTAAATGCTGCCGAGTCACTCGTCTTCCTCTCTACTTCCTGCCACTCTTCAGAGCAATATAGACTGGCAAAATACTACTGCACATGCGATATTGCTCACTTTTTGCTGAGAGGAGAGAATTACCATAGCAGGAACCTTACTGAAGAAAGAAAGAGAACAAGAAAGCAAAATAGTGAGAGTACGGCCAGCAGTGCTTTGCTTAGACTCTCTAGCATAGATAGTGACCTGAAAATATTTTCAGAAATTGTCATTAAAGTCACATGGATTTGCTTATGCATAATCTTTTTTTAAAACAACAAAACAGTTTGTGCTGTTTCCAGGATTTATAGGAGCCATCTATTCCAGAGTGTTATTTACTTTTATGATGTGTATCTTTCGCCCACTGATGGGTGTGAACATCACTGGTTTTACAGTGTGCAAAGCAGCTACCGAAAACTATTTTTACATTGAACTGTTTTTTGCCATTTTAGTTTACACAAACTAAATCCTTTTAAGGATCCCTCAGAGCTATAAAAACAATATAGCACAATTTGATGTTTCATAGTTAAGAAGAAATTAAAATACTCTTTTTTTTTTTTCATTTTAGAATTAAGTAATAGGTGAAGTAACCAGTAATTTATTTAAAACGTAAAGGATGAATGTTTTCGAGTATTTCATTCCAGTCATTTTTCTCTCCCATTTTTGATTAATGAGACAATGTAAAAACAGAATAAAACTGACATTTTAAATCAGGGATGAATTAAATGAAGGCCTGAGAATTTAGTGCAGCTTACCATCTTTCTGCAGATGTGGATATTACTTGGCCTATAGCATACATATATCATAATTTCCCTATAATGTATTTTTAATTATTTAATATGAAATTATTTTTCTATTCACCACAAGTTACTGATAAAGGTGTTTTATACAGTTAATGCTTGAAATCCTTGTACAGCCGTAACTTTATTGTCTTAGAACATTAGAATTTTTTATGAATATTTTTAAAATAAAAAATAGAACCTAAATCCTGTGCATTAAAGTAAAAGTGTCATTAGCTGATGTGGGTTTGCATCTGACCTGCGCAGTTTAAAGTCAGAATTAAGTTCTTTGTTTGGTGGAGCATTAGCAGCCATTCTTGAGATTGCAAAGATGTGCTTGCTGAGGGAGAGTTCCTTGTGTATTATGCTGTTTACCTAAGGGTTATATTCAAGACACTCTCTGAACAACTAGGCTGATTATTGAAAAATGCCTTATAGTAACTTCCAGCCTAAGTTGATCGATATTAGTGCACAGTCTTACATGGGAGGGAGGGAGCTATTTAAACATTGAGAGCCTCCGGGATAACAGTAAATCAAAAAATAATACAGAACAAATATGTTGAAGGGTTCAGGAGAGAAGACTATCTTGTCTCTGTGCACAAAGGAAAAAAAAAAGGTTGTTAAATTGCAGCAGAAAGTCCATTTGAATTTACTATTAATAAAGTGAAGGTGGATTTTTCCCTAGGCAAAAAGAAAAGGAAAAAAAAAAAAAAAAAGCAAACCCCACCAATGGTAGTGCTCTTTAATGTAGAGAGAAGCTATGAGTTACTTACCTGCATTCTCCCGTAGAAAGTGTACCTTCACTGTGATTCTGAGAGCTTCTCGGGGTATGGCTCCGTACAAGCTCTTATCTCAGTCTGGGCCCTGAGCTCTGACTCGTTCCTATTCCCCAATGCAGGGAGACTTCAGGTACTGATTCCTACACCAGTAACACCAGAAAAGGAAAACCTCACATCTTTCAACATCTTGGAGGAACATGTAACAATGTGGTGTGGAAGGATCCTATCCTGAAAATTATGACTTTTTATTTTCTCTTGAACATATAATAGTTAAAAAGCTGCTGGACAGGATAGGCATTGTCCTGATTTGCTGGTGGGAATGTGAGAGGAGAGGGAAGCAGTGAAGCTGCCAACCAGTCCTCTTTCTCTGTACTTCACAGAAACTGAAAGTTAAAAAGTCGCAGAAAGCTTGCAGCAAATGCTACCTTAAGAACCTGGGAGTTTCTTAAGTATAGTAGAGTAGGAGAACTACCTATGTCACTGATTTCTTGTGATTTTGCAGAAAAGCATGATCTTCTTGTAGCACCGTTCTCTTTCTGTAAACTATCAGTCTTTCTTTGATTTTGTCTAAATCTTTCTATAAGAAGAATGCTTTGGAATGAAACTGTCAGGCTAAAGTGCCATATTCATATTATGGTTGACAAGATAGAAGAGGATACAGGAGGAACCGGTGGAAGCAGTTTGACAAGAGGACAATGGGGAAGTGAAATGGTAGATGGTGGATGGGATTGTGTCATGGAAAACGGGAGTTTGGTTGATTTCCTTGGCAGACCAAAATGGAGGATGAAAACCTAATTTCTAATGATGAAACATGGGAATCTTTGGACACTTGAATTGGAAAGTGTGTTGTGTCTGTAGCACATAGTGGCAATTTTTTTTTTCCAGTATGAGTGGTTAAACAACATAGGAAGAGGAGGCCTGAACCACAGAATCAGGCAGAATGGAAACAAGAACGATTCCAAGGTCAGTTGGTGTTAACTCTAAAAATTAAAAGAAATCTGAGGTACTGATATGACTCTGCTTACCATGCAGCACAGAAACTCAATTGTTTTGTAGGAATAGTGAAGCTCTAAGACCAGTCATGGAAATAGTTTTCACTGTAAAATTTTTTCCTTTTATGACAAGTTAACAACATGTCTGATGGTTGTACCAAGATGGAAAAGGCATTCTGCTGGGCTCCAGAGAGAGTGCTTCCAGTTCTCCACTCTGCTAACCAACCCCACCAGCTTCTGCCCCTGACATCAGAAACCTATTTTTAGGAAGTCTCACTACTGCAGCACAGGGCTGTAATTTTGCTTTGTGACTCACACTGAGATACAGGTCCGGCATGTCTTTTTGTCTGGGTACCTAATAAAGCTCAGGCCATACCCGTTTGTGGACACAGCAAAGTGGCAGGGAGCTTATTTTTATAGCATTGATTCTGATGCATGCCACTTATAATCAGCACTTCCATGAGTGACTGACTTGTGTGCAGAAATGCTCTTTAATTGAAGGGTGCACCTCAGCAACAGAATACGGTCCCAGTGTGTTTATCTGATGAAAGCCAGAACCATTGCAATTGTAAAATATCAAATGTTTTGAATGGATCGTATTTATTTCATGATTTTAAAGATTTTTATGGTCATACATATATTTTTAGTGATTTTCAGGTCATTCTGGCTTCTAAAAATTGGAACAACTTTAGAATGAGATAATTAATTCCGTGAAGGGGCCAGATGACAATTTCAGAAAGCATTTCTTTCCTATGGAAGATACAGGTCACCGTGATTTTCTGATGAGACAGAAAAATGACTTGCAAGAAGCTGTTAGGTTAATTACTCTTCAAAAAAGAGGGTTAAATTCTGAGAAGTGTGCAGCAATCTGTTGATAGAATAATGGTTGCTGGCAGATTAAAACAACAAAAATATTTTGGAAATGACCATCCATTTTTTTAAACTCCACAACAAATGGAACACGTCAGTTTTGACCATGACTTTTGAGCCAACTATATTCAAATGTATATTAAATGAAGCTTCATTTTAACACATTGATTTGAATTAAAAATGAAAGAATAATTTTAAAAATCAATGAAAGACATACATGGGATGGTCACTTTTTCACAGACTGACATGGAACTTAGATGAGGTTTGCGGGCTGTTTTGCTCTGAGCATCATTTTAAAAACTGAACTATGTTCAATGGAATCAGAAGTGTTGCCTGTTTTTACTGCTCAGTTCTAACAAATTAGTCTTCAGAGCTTTATTTACTCAATTGTTGCCTAAATGTTTTGTTTCGGTTTTAGTGCAGCAAAAATTTTCCCCTACCCACCTCTCTCCATAATGTAAGCAGCGTGGTGGTTCTTTCAGAACATGCTATGTGTGCGCATTGCACATCATGGCCAGCATAGAGCTTATGGTCATCAATCATTTGATTGTTCTTTAAACACTGTTTTAACAGGCATTCGTTGTATAAATGGATCAGGTTATTGACCTTTGCCAGCAATTGCTTGCTACATGTCATCATGGCTTAATGACATTATCAAGGAACATATTCGGTATTGTAGATGCTTTAAAGGGTACATGCGTTGTTTCTCACTAGGAGACTTGGATGGCTAAAGGATCTTGAATTAGCAAGTTATCTGATGTCATTATTAAAATATGCAGTGCGTTTCCAGCAGTGCATTTACAGAATAGGAGAATGAAATACTTCTTATTTCTACAAAAGCAAAGCCCAGGAAGAAGATATTTGTCATATTGGAATACTTGGTTTGAAATCATGCCTCTTTTCTCCTTTACGATTTAATTGGCTACTTAGAAATAGAGTGGTGTAGTCTTCTGAATATCCTGTGAAAATTGTTTGACTGGTCTACAGAGCTCCAGCTGCAACTCCTCCATTTCTAGGAATAGTGTAGCTCTAATTGGCACTATTAAATCATTACAGCACATAATAGATAGAACTGACTAAGTTTTGAATGAAGAGAAGAGTTTTTAAATGAGAATGGATACAGCATTCTTTATGTATTTATATGGGGTGGGAAGATTGTTGACTGTAATGGCTGATTCAATTTAAATGAGAGAAAATAGACACTATTCTATAAATTTTGTTTTCTGATTAAAAATTAAAGCGCTACTGACTTTTTAAATCCCAAATTATGAAATTGAACAAATCAACTTTTTTAGGTCTGTTCAGTATATGGACCAACTTTGGTTTCTGTGGCTTCTCTTGTCACAATCTTTAAGTTAAAACTGATTTTCTGTTTTCAGAAAGACATGCGTATCACACAAAGTATACAGTCTGAGAATCCTACATTTTTCTGTTTGTCGCGTTGAAATTAGGACTTTACGTAAATTGGAGAGAGAGTTCTTAAAAGCTTTGAAAGTCTATGTAGGTGTTAGTAAATAGAGTTTCATGCCGTTGCTGGGAAATAAGTAAGTAGTATTACTTCCATTTTATATTGGAGAGAGGCTCCTAGAAGAGTTGGTAGCATATGGAATGAGTATGGCCAAAATACAAATGTTTACCTGTTGTTCTATAGTCAATGCTCTTTTAATCCATACAGACTTTTTTGTACAATGTGAAGATCTTTCTGTGGTAATAATTACTCCTTTACATATTAGTGTTAGTCTTTACCTTTCTCCTATTGGTTGTTCAAGATCCTGTTCTTCAATATCTCTGATTTCTTTCTCTACATTTCTTTCTCTACATTGTCAAGTCAATGTGGTGGTATAGTCAAGTCAGTTCTTTAACTTTTATCCATTGCCACAGCAAAATAACTTCTCATGTAATTTTAATTTTAATTTTAATGGGACATATTGTCAGGTTTTGCAGGTGCTTAATTAATACTTGAAAAGACCTTTGCACTGAAAAGGTGGAATATAAAACACAAGGTATGGTCTTGAAGAATTGAAGTAGAATTAGGGTCAGGACGTAGTGAATTACAGCTCTTAGTTCTGACCCTGTATGGATTTAAGTTAGTTATGTTCTTCTTTTGTCAACTCCTGAGCTGAAAAAATGTTAATAAGACCGTTTGCTCCTGAGAACGTTATGAAGTTATTTTTATTAAAGCTATATCATATTGTCATAGATCATAAGATTTGTGAGGAAAATAATAATTATTTGTCCAGACCTTCTGCACTGAGGCTCTAGAAATTTAAGAGATAATTCTAGAAAAGAAAAAAATTTTCCCACTCCACAAAGATAAACCAATTGTAAGTTCAAGGAAGGAGGGACAACAAGCAGATATAAAAGTGGTGCAGGGAAGGAGAACTAGGACATAAAAGCATTATTTGAGAGTTTCTTCTAAGCAAATCTCCTCACAGCAGTCTCCATTCTTTTTGTCAGAGTTACATTTGATTGCTGACTTTGACAGTTCACTATTGGCAATAGCTTTCATAAATGTCTAATCCAACTGGATTGTTCTGTCTTCACATTTGCTTCCTACATCAATACTGAATATTATTGCAAGACAGAGGGAGAGAAAAAAGAAGAGAGAAATCTGGTAATTTCCATTACAGGATTTAAGAAAAAATAGGTATCATTTAAAATAGATAAAGCAGATAAAATAGATAATCTCAATAGCTAAAACCATAAATAAGGCTGTGGTGGTCTTTTGTTTTGTTGTTGGAAAAAAAGAAAAAGCGCACAACACATCTTTAACATCTTCAAGATAGACTCAGAACTGTGATTTCAGCACCACGACCCAACAAACATCGCATACAGAGTGCAGTAAATGCAGTATTCATAAATGTATATGCTCTTTGTGACTTCATGTCAGCAGGGTTCTGTAGACCCTCATTTGTGTCAAATAAACTTCAAATGGTAAGAATACGTGCCAGCTAGGGACAAGTATCACTTTGAATTGTTCCTTGTGTGTTGTAGCTGAAACGGGCAACATGGCTGGCTTCCTGTTTGTCGAGAGTGAAAAACTGATGTGCTTTCTGTAATTTTCAGGAATAACATCAATTTAATAAATTATTGACTCATGGCAACAGGTTTTACATTCTATTTAGTGATAGCATCTGAGGGATAGTGTTTGTTTTAAGAAGGTAAAATCTGACAGTAATACAGTGTACACTGTAAATCTCTATACCACACCTGCACTATAATAATAAAGGCAAGTGCTGATAGCTTCTTTTTACAGTACCTTCTGCTACTTCCAGTACCTTCCTCCTCTATCATGAAGGATATCCACACCTGCTTACTGGATTCTGTGCTATTACTTATCCATTCTCAGGCAGGCCATTTGGAAATTCATATAACCTAAAGGTTCATGGTTATGACTGACATTTCCATTGACTTCAGAGGAAATTATGATTGTATAGTATATTGATGGACAAGAAAAGCCAGATGAGAGATTTTGGAAGTATTATGAAATGATGAGTTGTTTATGCTCAGCTCCTCTTAATCATGAGTGACAACACAAGAGAAAGTGCAGAGGTACTTGAGTAAAAATTTAACCAGTAAATGATACCTGAGTTGCAAAAGGAATTAATATGCTGATAGCAAATGGGAGATGGCAGCCCGTGAAGGAGCTGGCTATGGAAGCGATGTAACTATTGTTTAATGTGGTGAGTGGGAGGGGCAATGGGACAACCAGAAAGAAAAAGACCAGTATTATGCTAAAAAAGAAATGTCAGTAGCAGTGGACTACTACAGGTGGTATTATTGATTTTTGTCAAGCCTGGAGAAAGGATGTAATTAGGTGAGGAAGACTGAGAGTCTAGAAGAGAGTTTTTGAATGGTGAATGAATGGGACCAATCTGTTTCTTAAAGATGTTATGGGGAAAGAATTAGATAGCTCGCCCAGCAAGGAGATCAAAAAATGAGATCTGCATTAAAAAAAAATATTGAGCCTGGCTGAAAAAGATGATCATCACGTTGCATGCAATAGTGGATGGAGTGGAGCCATGTGGGGGGACAAGGAACTGCTGAGATGTGTTGAATTAAAGTTGAAGGCTAAGCAGTGCAATAGATGGGGGAAGTGATGACTACACAGTGGAGAAGGAAATCTGTCACTCATTAAGTGGTAGCTGAGTTTGTGTTAGTACATGAGATTGATTGGCCAGGAGTAAATCAACTACAGATCTGTGGGAACGGAGGGAACCAAAACCAGAGTCTTAAAGAGCCCCCTCAGAAAACTGGAGAGGGACAAGGAGAATCATCAAAACAACTGTTGGAGGTATAACTGGAGAAATAGGCAAATAGGGAGGGTAGGATCCTAGATGCCAAAGGAGGAAAAGATTTCAAGAGGGAAAGCGTAACCAGTTGTGTCAAAGGCACATGTGAGCTCTCATTACCCACCAGCTCTCCCTATCCTTTCCCTTTTCTCTCCCCATCCTTCTCTTTTTCTTCACTTACACATTAAAACAGCAGTGACAGAAGAAACAGTCATCTTTATTACACATTCACGAGTGACCTGAGAAGCTCTGCTGTCCATCCGTCTGTCCTTGTGTGAAGCAGAGGAGTTGGCTGTCACTATGTCAGTAGAAGTAAGGCAGCACTCTGGTTTGGGATCAACTTGTTTTCAAGAACTATACTTAATTCCTGTGTTGTCTCTTGGTTTGGGATAGTGCATTTTTAAAGAGACTCTCCGCATGTGCCCGCGGCTGAAGTCATAGTTTGAAGCTGAAGGGCAGGCACCTGCAAATTGTGACATGTTTTGCTGCAAGATGTTTGTATGACAGCGTTCAAGTAGTATGTGGGCACTTGCTTGCTTCAGTGGAGTTCTAGTAGGAATGTTATTTACACCCGTTTTACAGATAGAATAAATAGGATAAAAGAAGCAGTTACTTGCCAAAAAATCAAACAAGAAAACTGTGGCCAGCTCTCAGTCCATACTTTCATGTACTCTGTTTTATTTCTTTGTAATTCAGAAATAAAAACAAAAACAAAAACCATCAGCAATTTCTTTACTAAAACTTATAGGAGAAGCTGAGGCTTTTCTTCTTCATATTACATTAAAAGTGATCAAACTTTTATTTTTTCTTCACTGGGAAAAATATTTAATTGTCATTTAAACTTGTTCTTCGACATTCCATAGTTTTACCTACAGTAATCCAGTAACATTTAATAAGTCTTAAAATATTCATAATACGTAGTGATCATTACTCTTGAGACTTTTGTATGGAGCAGTAAAGTATGTTAGACATATGTCAGAAACCTCTTCATTTCTCTTTTTTTGCTATGATTATATGAAAAAAAGAAAATTACTCCTGTTCTTTTCTCCATTTCAACCTGCCATTGTTGTATCTGTTGTGAGCCAAAGCCATCTCATAGACATGGTCATTCAGGGTCATGGAGTTAATCAGGCTTGAATTAGCTCAATATATCTAAGTACAACATTGGTAAATTGCTGTTTTGTACTTCAGTATGGTACAGTAATTACAATTTATTACTTCAGATAACAAAAAGAGGAAAGAATTTATTTGTATATCCCAGATGACATTACAGTTCAAGCTGTATTGCAGGACAGATGCTAGTATCAGTTTTTTTTATTGTCAGTAATTGTCAAAAATTGTTAACTGCTGTGGCACTGAGTATTTTTTTAAAAAAGCAATTGCTATGTCCTACATTTGGAAATATATCGTAAATGTGTGAAGTCCTTGTCACGGCACTGACTGTATGTAGTAGGATGAAAAATCTTGTTTTAATTATATTTCAGTGTGATTGTCTAAAGTCAAGTGTAACCTCAACGGATTATATCTTAAATTGTGGTTACAGTATAGGGCCATAATCCCCAGATCTGCTGTGTCGAAATGACAGTATAATGAGTAGAAGTTAAAATGTCCTCTGCTTTCAAGTCATCATGGTTGTCATTTGATTAAATAACAGTGCATTCTGTTTGATGTCTTGGCTTTATTATTCAGAAGCACTTCTGTATGTGTGTCCTACCTTTGTATTATGTGCTTCTGGCAACCAGGTATTCATATAGGTTCTTGTTTACACACCTGCAACAGATACACTGCACATTCAGCTTGCATGTGTGCTGCTTGAATATGGGATTTTAATTATTCCTCCTAATTATGGTGCATTCACCAAAAAGAGGGAGATCATTGGCCAGGTACAAAAATAAACTGCTTAGTATTTGAAGGAATTTGATAATTTTGTTGTAGTTCGTAGCTTGGCAGGTGGTAATAATGCTATGCCAGCACTGTCAAAATATGAAAATTAAAGTGACGATGGGTTTTAATGAAATCCATTTGACAAATATAATTAAGGTGTTTTAATATGAAGCCCTGTAATAAAGACTACCGGTGGACTCCCTGAGGTCCTGACTAATTGTGTAGATTGCTTTTAAGCTTTGAATAGTTTTATTGGATAATGAACTGTTAAGAAGTGTTAGATCTTTCTTAAGCAGAATTTGGTTTGAAAAAGAAGAGGAGAGACAGGCCTGAGGTGTGGCATTTTAAACATAATTAGAAGAGAGATTTAAGTTAACATCTTTGATCTTGCTGTCAGTTTTTGATTAGAGCTGTAAATGCTTTAATCAAGTGCAGTGTAGTCATTACATTTCTAACTGTTTTTAAACTGCGAAATTACTGAGACACTGACATCAGTTTAACACTTCTTGAGAATTTCCAGCAAAGTTATGTTTGTAAACTGAGTGTTTGCATTAAAATATCATACTGCAGTAATTTACCAATTTAATAGCTCATGACATAATTTTATTTTGGTGTTCAAATAATTTGGAAATTCTTTATAAGATTAAGCGTAATGTCCTTTAGTTGAGGAGAGTGTGCCACTTCAGTTTTCATTTAAAAAATAATTTCTAATACTATTTTTTTCAATTAAAATGATATACAAACTTGTGCTTATATTGGAAGTGAATATATAGCAAACTAAATGCAATATCTGAATTACTTCCATGGGAATATAATCTTTTTAATAGTAGAAATGGTGTTCTGCCAGTGTGGATTCCTTCACAGCCATTTTAAAAATGGGGAAACGGAGGCACAAATATGCAATGCAAATGACAGAGCTTGTAATAAAACTGTGATCTCTCAATTCCCCCATCTTGCAGCACTGAAGACTGCTTAAATTTTTTTTCAGAAAGATACATGTTTGCTGGAGTTCTAAACAGCCTAGATGGCAATAAAATGTGAGACCGGTTCTGTGCACAGGTGTGTGGAATCACCGAGGATGGTCAGCTGGATTGCACTTCCCCCAGGTGGTACGGCATTCTGCCCTCGCTAGGATCCTAATCTTTGATCATTACAGAGAATCCAGATACTTGTCACTTTGCTGCCTGAGGTTAGTGGCTGTGGTAGCACTGTTTTGCTGTTCTTTGCTATTGTGTTTGCTATTGCTGGTCTTCTAGGTAGAAAGAAATATGTACTTAACTTCCAGAAGAAATATCCTCAATTGACAAGTATAAGGGAAGAGATTTTTGCTTCTTATGTATGGTCCTGCCAACTCAGCCTGGCTTTTAAAATCAATCTGGATGTTTCTCCTTCTTGCGTCCCTCCTAATCGCAGCAGTTTGTGAGGCCATCAAATATTTTCCGTTGTCCCCTCTGTTCCCGTGCTGTGGGTTTACTGAGAGAGCAGTTTTTGCAGCATTTCCGAGCGAGTAATATAAGATAACATTGCAGATGGAACTAACTAACACTTAGCCGATGTGTGTGAAAAAGGAACAGAATCCATAGCTGTGTTGTTCTGCAGGGGAAAATAAGAATATAAACACAGGAAAAACTGCTTCAGAGCATTTCGAAGTGCAGAAGGAGAGCAAGAAGGGACCAGTCCATGAGCAGTGTGCTGTGCAAGCAGCACAAAGAAGGCTATGTTGATGCTTTGTCCTTTAGGTGCAGGTTTTTAAATTGTGTATTTCAAATGAAGGCAGATTCTAAGCAGTGGTTTTAAATATCATTATGTATAAAAACATGAGTACAGACTCTAAATTTAATAAAATACACAAACTACTACACTTCAGTCACCAAACAAAAATACAGATAACTGTGAAATGACAAATGTTTTTCCGTAAAGAGGTGTTACTTTTTCTGCACTCACTGGTAAAGCTTACTTATTTAGACTGTATTTACTTTATTTAGTTATTGTAACCACCAGTATTATAGTATTGCTTTAATTGTACATTTCTTTCTGGTTCAGGTACTTTTATTACCTGTATTTTCTCAAATATCTTACCATGTCTTTCCTCATAACAGCCCTGTGTGTAGAGCGATGTTAATTTTCTGCATTTTAGATATACAGCATTAAGACTAAATAGGTGTTTAATGTAACTGTAGGCCTCTAGCTCAAGGGCTCAGCACTATACACTGGATGTGCCTCCCTGCATTCACACAGAGCAACACTAGACCCCTCTAGTAAGCAACTCAGTAAGGAGTGTGAAGTTGGGCACTGTGACCCTCTCCTGAAAGGTCCCTCCAAAAGCCAGACCAAAAGACTAAGGAGAGCTGGAGCTGGAACCAGTCTAATAAACTAAGGTTGGTCCTGTCCCTCTGCCCCTCAGCGCTCAATGTACAAGTAGATGCTTCAGATCTCCAGAGCTCTGATGGAAGAAACATCCTTCTCTGTGAGCAAAACCGCTATCAAGACAAAAGTGGTATACACTGGACATCACAAGGTTGTAAATTATCTGGGAAATAATCTAACATTGTTTTAAAGGGGCTTTTTCCTCTCCAAACTGCCATCTTTTTAGGGGAATATTACATTTTCAAGGGAAACTGAAGCTTCATGAATAATTTTGAATTTATTTTGCCTCCTTTTATGGGTCAACTTTTAAAAGATTTTTTTTTTTGGGGGGGGGGGTAAAAACCTTGAACAATAACTTTACTCAGCAATCTCTTTATTATTTTTTTAAAACCTTGGGACTTTTAGCCTCGAACTTTGCAATATAATTCTTTTATAAGGTGTTTAGATTTTGAGAAAGTATTTAGTTGGTGGGGAAATGAGAAATACATTGAAAGGATGAGCTAATTAATGTTTCTTCAGCCTATATAAAATATGCTGTTGTGTTAGAGTTTTGTTGCATTTGTAATTTATACCTGTTAAACTTTTGTTTTATCATCTATTACTGACTTCTAGGCTTCTGTTTACACTTACCATCTATAACAAGCATTTCATTTATAAAACAAAAAAATGGTTTCAGTTACTTCTACTGTACCCGAAAAGGAGAATGGGATTTGCAAATGATAAATGGGGAAGTTGACTAGCTAACTAATAAAGATTTGTCTTAATCAAGTATGATTTGTCAGAACAGGAGCGCACTAGGGTCAGGGCACACGCGATGAATAATACAGCATTCACTGGAGAGAAGGACCAGGCAAAAGGCCTCATAAATATGCTGTGATTACCCATTGCTAATTCGTATTCAAAGAATGAGTTGCACTGAAGCCAGCTTCGAGGTTGCTGAGCTGTTCACCTGCTTTGTGGGCACCATTTAAGATTTTTTTTTTTTTTTTCATATACTGTTTTCAGCATGCATTATTTTTGCACAGATTTATTGCCTACACTTTTTGGTCAATGATTTTAAGCAATACTTGTTAATCACCCTTTAGATTTGTTTTATTTTTCTCATGTCTGGACATTTTCATTTCTATTTTTTGTTGTTTAAATATAAGTGTGAATATTTGCAGGAGATAATTCCATTCACATATAAAATGAATTGCTGAACAGTGCAAGAAAGACTAAAAACTCCTTTACTTCCATGGAAGTATTAAAGATCAAACAAGCAAAGAATTTTTGCTAGTGGCAGCTTTTCCTGACTTTCTAATCGGTGTGCGGATGCAGGATATCCTGAATACTAGGGTCAAGATAACCTGGGATATTTGGGTATTGAGGGAAACCTGCACAGATGTAAATACCTTGGTGTTTGGCTCTGGGTTTGTTTTCATGGCCTGAGTGTTTTCATTGGTTGACATGAAAACGCCTTTTGTTTCAAGGAGCCATTTCTCATACTGCGACAACTGAAGGATATACTCTCTTCTGATGTCCAGAAACTGAGATTCATCAAAGAATCTTGTTCTTACTGTTTTAGCTACATAAATGAGTCCCAAAGAATTGGTTAGACAAAATATCATTTCAACGCTGACAAATATAACTAGCAGACTATGTTCTTTGTTTTAAATATCAGATGCTGCAGCTTTGCATAGTTTTTGAAAAAAATCTCCTTCTCCACACTTCACTTTTAAAATATATTTCAAAATTTCAATAAGTTTTCTTTTAATAATATGATTAACCTATAACCTAATATGATTATGTTTTCTGTTGCTGCTGGCTAATAGTCTCTCATCTATTCTGTGTTAAACTCTGGGTCTTGATGTGCATTTATTGCGTTAAGTGTAAATCAGCTACAGAGGCAGGGCCAACTTCAAGATTTCCAAGACCTCAAGCAGCTGAATGCAGGAATCTAAGTTGCCAACCCTCTGCCTACCCATATTTTAAATCTTTGAGAGGACCTGTACTGCAAAATCCAAAGTAACTGTTTACACTACTTTGAGCTTACAGAAAACTCATTAGATGATGGATCATTTCTGATTAAGTTATGACTGTGAATTCAGCCTGAGTTAGATGAGCGAAAGATCACTAGTGCATTGTCTTGTTGCTGTTTGGAATCATAGGTTTAATTAAGAGATGGTTTGTGCATCAAGTCTTAGAGGGTATGTTGCCGCAACTTGATTTAGGTGCGGTCAGGACTGCTGATACTCTCTACCTACTCTCTGTGTGCTCTCTGTAATACTCTCTAACTGCTAAATCAGTAGATTTAGTAGTTAGAAAAGTAGTTTCAGTAAAGGTCAAGGTTGGCTGTACAGCAGTGAAACAGTGTCTGTTCCCGAAGCACAGCTAAGAGTGAGCAGGGACTTCTTTCCGTCCTTCTGATTTTTCTACTTAAAGTAGTAGGAAAGACAATCCTGTGGGCTGGCTCCCAACTTCACTTTCATAAGTGACTGAAATGGTGGTAGCAGGTTGTTTACTTATCTTGATGCACTAAGCAAAGATTTCTTTTGCCTTAGAACTTTATCCAAGAAAGGGAAAGAAGAAAATTTGAAGGGAGGAATGTGGAGCGGAGGAGCATTGCAGAGCTGGTGGATGGCTGGAACAATGACTGGACTTCAATATAGACATGAGCGCTCAGCAGAATCAAAGTCTGCCACCTCCTGTGAAGGCTGCAGTGAGGATGTTAGAAAGGGAGCTCAGATAGATGGGTGATGGGAAAAGACAGAAAGAATATATCAGTTAGCGAGAAATGAGTAGTTTTATATCAGCACATTGATGTTAGTTAGAATTTTAGAAAAGGAATGATACTTTAGTGAAAGAAAAGGATACTAAAGATGAAGTTACTAGGTCTGTCACACATCATCTTTCTCCCATCTTTTTTCCTATTTTCTTCTCATTTATCTGCTCCTTTTTTTTTTCTTTTCTTTTTTTTTCCCTCCTGGGGAATGATGGAGTAAGCCTGGATCATCAGAGGTGTTGATTATAACTCACTCCCAATTTGTTCTCAAAGGCATGTGACATCTTTCTCAAATGTTTTTTCATCTTTATTTTGACCGAACCATGAAGTCTGAATTCTAATTCGATTTTCTGAGTGCTCTTCTTTTTGTTTCCCTAACCTCATGATTGAAGGACCTCTTTTACTGTTGGATAATGAAAATAATTCCATGAACATCCATTAGAGTTTATAGAAGCTTTTGTAATTCAGAAAATGTTCATATTTTAAGTCTGGTGGACATTTTGGACTGTGGAGGACTGGAGGTATTGAGGCAGGGAGAGGAGATGTTCACAGTAAGGCTAGGCATCTTCTTTCTTGTAACTGAACTTCTGAAAGCTCTGGAAGTGTTGGCTGACATCAGTACCTGCTCTTGACTGACTGTCAGGATCCTTTCTATGGTACAACAAAGAGATCTGCTGAAGAGGCCAACTAGTCCCTACAGTGTGTAGCTAATTTTTATTTTACTATTCATTAAAATGACTACTTAACCACATGCAGACTAACTTCTCTGTTGCAGATTTTTGAGATATTTGAGTAAGTCTCATATTTCACTGTCCTGTTAATGCTCTACAAATAGTCTCTCCATAGACATATATCCCTTATATTATCCTTCGTTTATCAATATTAACCTGTACTTGTCATTTAATAACCTTAATGATCTAAATCATTAACCCCTGTATCTAATTATATTGGCTGTTCAACCTAAATATATGTCTACTGTGAACCTGCAAATTTATAGGACTTCTACCTGTATCCTTTCACTTAAGGATGTGTCATCACTTTCTTTACTAACTTACTGCTGTGGAGCATAAGCATTTGACTCAACCCCAAATTCTTCTGACTCCTACAACATTCTCCAGCCTTCTAAATATGCTTGCTGTCACCTCTGGACATCTAACATTTAACACTTTCTCGCATATTTTCCCAGAAACTCCAATTGATGATTGATCTCTCCTCTTCTCCTAAAATCTGAACTTTTAACTCATCCAAAATGAGATGGCTGTATTTTGAAAATACAGCCACCTTTTTTCAGCCTCATGTTGAATATGTTATACTGAGTTTCTGACTGTGTCAGCATAGTTCCCTTCCAGAAATCTTCCTTAAGCTTTTGCTACATCCTTTCAACACAAGATTTCTGCATACGAAAAGAATGCAAAAGTGCATTCACAAAATGGTGTTACTCGCTAAGGAAAGATGAGCATCTCAGAATGGAGATATTCTCCATTCTTATTCTGAATTTTTCTCTCACAACAAATAGTGGATTGTTGAGTTTCTTTCCTGATTCTGTACAACAGCCACATCTGGATTCTTTAATTGATCTCATTCCCCCAGTGTGCATTTGACTGTCTTCTTCCCGTCTCTTATTGCATAGCTCGGATGCATGCATTGTACATAAGACAAGATTGGGAAAATCTTACTTCCTGCTTACCCCTCCGTGATTTGGTTGTCTTTAGTACTATTTTTTGTTTTCTTTTTATCATTTCAGCGTATATATTGCCTCTTATTAAACATATATATTTTTCTATACACTTTGAGAGGAAAAGTTCTATTTAGGTGGTGCCAGATTTTTTAATTTTTAATGTGGAAAAAAATGGAGACTCTCTCCTCAGAAATTATAAAATTCATGTTTATTTATTCAGAAGCCAGGAGAGCATTGTTCCTGTCTCTTGAGTAAATATATGCATCTTTCTTAAAAAAAGAAAAAAAGTATTACTAAGTGGTTAGAAAAAAGTGTTTCAAAAACAGTTAGCTGCTAAAGTAGATAAATACTTAAATGACCAGAAGCCAAAAATGAAGGAAAAAAAAAAAGCTGATCAAGCACAACTTATTTTGCATCCTTACTATGGGTATGTAAGTATTAGAAATCAAGCTTTATGGAATATATGTTAAATAGAATGATGTATGTATATAAATAAATACTATGCATAGCTTATTACAGGCAAATTCCAAAGTAAGGGCATATTCAAGAGCATAAAGCAACACCAGAAGTGATCATTGTCCTTTGGATATATCTCAATACAAAGGTGGAAAACTATGTGCTAATTTTTGCATAAATGGACATGGAGGGGAGCATCTTCATTCTTCTAATTATATTTGGTGTTTTAGGATGAGAAATTTTTTATACTTCTTGCACAACAGGATCTCATAGAGCCAGATGTCATAAAGGCAGTTGTGTAGGACCTACAACACAGCATTATTGCCAAGTTTTTCAGCAGTGAAGAGGCTGATTTGCCATACCCTGTTCAAGCAGCTTTGAGGCAGAACATATCTGGGGCTATGAAGTCTGGCATAACAATTCTCTTTAACTCTAGTGCTTGTTAATGAAGTAATTCACTTTTCGAGAATTTTCTTTTCTTTCTGTTCATCACAGCGCAGTTTAAAAGTATGATAAGCTGTATCTTGAATATTCTTGCCTTGTATCAGTACATAGATGATAGTAATAATGTAAATGCTTCTGCTTCTTAAAGTTCAGCTGTAATTTTAGAACAGAATTTTCTGTGCTTCTTTTGGAATTTCTGTTTGAAAAGGTAGCACCACACAGTCATTTGTGGGACTTGAGACTGCACCGTAATAAATGTTGTCCATGCATACTCCTAAAAGGAATGGATAAACCTCAAATAATTGACATTGTTAAGATTCCATAGAAATAGCACAGTTACTGGCAACCTGCAACACCCCTCAGTTTGTGTATAGGTCTTAATTCATGCATCTACACTACAATGTATCTTAAAGACCTGACTTTTTCACATAAGTATTGTAGTATTGATGAATGATTTGCATTATAAATAGTCTGGAAAGATCTATACAGTACTGTTGCGCTAAAAGCATGAATCTATCACATAGATGAAGGTTTGAACAGGCAGGAAAACATCAGCGTTCTGGGGAACTTTGAGATGTGATAGCAAGCAGATAGCAATGATATCAAGCTTGTAATTATCTGTGCTGTGGGCTGATGCTGCTTTTTTTCCAGTCCTAGGCACCTTCAGTTTCAACCCAAGGAAGGAGGCATGTCTTAATATCATTTATATGCCTGAACATTTTCTTCATTTATTAATACTTTTATTTAGCAGTCTTGACCTTTCCACTGAAAATCGAGTTTTTACCATCATCAGTGAAATTTCCAAGGGTAGAACAAGGATGTGGAAAGGATCTGTGGATAAAGGTGTCAATTTATGTTTGCAAACTTATTGTGAGATTATGTTACCTCCGTTACGTCTCTTTGTTCAACTTATGTTGTTATTTGAGCCCCAAAAAGGCCAAAGATCGTCAAGTAAAGTGCATGTAGAGTAAAGCTACTCTTGTAAAATTGATGATCCATCCAATTATTTATCTGTAGAGGCTTCTGGAAAGAAATGCATCTATCTCAGTTCTCAGACCCCTCTGCTAGTTTGAACTTCATGGCTGAAGGTTTAATCCCTAAGTGTCATATCAACAATTCATTCTGTGATATTCTGGCTGACACGTTCTCCTTCCTTATTTATTGATGTCTTCAGTCATCGGCAATGAGAGGAAAATACACTATTCGTCAAAGTGACGGTGTTTTACCCTCACTTACAGTTGATGCTGCTGTCACATTGATGGTTGGAAAATAAACTCAATCATTATAAAAAGCTAAGAGTGTGAACTTGCCAGTGACAGGCAAAAGATGAAAAAAAACTCTACTGTAACTTGTTTAAAATTGGTGTAATAAAAATAGAGCTGTTTCCTATAAAGATATTTTGAGCTTTGTTTGTGAAATACCAAGCCATTTCAGCAATTTACTTTACATTTCTTCCTTTGAAGGCAAATCAACTCCTTGTACTCCTTTATGTCTGTACACAAATATGTGCAATTTTTAGAAATAAATATTTTTCATTATTCCAGCATGTACTACTTGGTTAGTAATTTGCTGCATTTTTTCCCTCTATTTTAAGGGGTTTGGGGTTGTTTTTTTCTCCCCAAGTTGCACTAAATACATATATATCTCTTCTTGTATTCCAGTATTTTAAGTGCTTTGATGAAAAATAAGCTTAGTATAGTTTCATCCAGTAAGTCCTTTGACATGCAAACATACACAAAGCTCTGTCTCGAATCACTTTTAGTCTACCATTTGTACTGCACCTTTACAGATAATTTTAACTCGGTAACCACATATCTTACCACATTTCACCTTTGGGAGGCATTGTATATACAGCTAAAAGTAAAGAGCAGCAAGCCAAGAGGGACAAGATAGCATAATGAGGATGTCAATTTGTGGTCAGATATCTGAGGAAATATTAATCTTACTTGTACTGTACTTGGCAACAGATAGAGAAATATATATGTAATGAATTTCCTTAGACCTTATCTGGCAGAATGTATACCTTCTGTTAAATGAATTTAGAAAAAAAAATTGCTTGTCTCAATTTTTAAAGTTTGAAGTGATTCTAGTTTGGATTATATCCTAAATATGAACCACTTCTATTAAAGAAAAGACTGAAATAGTTATGTGGGATAATAATATATTGGTAATTTTTTTACTGATTCATTTGCTTACAATTCCTTAAATAGTCACATTTCAAGATCCATCTCATTCACCAGAATGAACGCAAGGCATGATTTCTATTGTTTGTGAAAAAAATTACATTTTTTTATAGTTTGCACTGTCTTTGTACATCTCTCTGGCAATCTAGCTAAGTAGCCTAACTGTGTACAGAAACGCCTGGTTGTCTCACACTTGCTGTGTATCCCGAGGCAAGCTACAGCTGCTTCAGCTGCTTGTGTCTCTTTCCCCATCTGTAAAATGGGAATGTTATAACTTATTTTTCTCCCTCAGGGAAATATAGGGAGGATTACTTAATGTTTCTCTAAAGCTTTGAAGATGAAAATCTCTTCTCTGTGTTTGCTGCTATTATTTCAGTCTAAGAGGAGCATCTGACTAAAGTTATTTAAAGCTATTTGAAGAGGAAAGTTTTGGCATCTTGTGTTGTCTTTGTACTATGTCTTGAGGCCTGGATTCCTCTCTCCACTAGAATTTTGCAACGTTTGGTTCAGCGTAAGCTCTAGAAGCAAACAGCCAGTACACAAACAAAAGGTGATGCCCATAGATGAATGTATATGTATACTATTAAAAATGTCTGGAGATCCATTACAGTCCACCTCCAAGCTTGTCAAAAATAGGGTATGTTGGAGCAAAATAGCCTGAGATGGCTGGGTATTTGAAAACATCAATGGTTAAAGCTGAGAAGCACTGAGAAATATTTTCTTCTAATACGACTTTTCAGTATCTTTAGAAGTGTAAGTATTACTAGTGTTTTAATGAAGGCTTCCTGACTTCTTTTCTAAGACAAGGGGCTTTTAAGTGGGCTTAAAAAATGCGTAGGAAGTGTGAACACCCAGCACTTAGAGCAAATTTGGAAGACTTTTGGCCTTTGTTTCATAGACCAAAGGTTAGCATCAATTCCCAGGGTCTAGTCAACCTCAGTGGATTGCAAGGGGACAACTTCTGGTTTGACTGTTACTTCTACAGTTTTATGCTGCTTGGCAGACTTAAATTTAGTATAATGATGTCTTCCTTCTTGCAGTTAGGAGGAGTGATTAGGCTATCATATGTATGAAATACAGTTGTTCTTTAGCTTTGTTACAATCTAACTTGGCATTTTGAGGCCTTACAGTCACAAGCTATATTTTTCATGATTTAAATTTTGTTTTTTTAATGCAGAACAGATTGGACAGGAGATGCTGGAAAACCTCAGCCATGACAGAGAGAAGATCCAGCGTGCTCGAGAAAGGGTAAGTTTGATAATAAATAAATGCTGGTCTAGGATTTTTTTTTTTTTTTCCTTTGGGCAAGTTCACTCTGCATGCAAAAATTACCCAGCATATTGATTAGGTTTTTAAATAAATCAGCTGTGTTATCATGATCACCATCTGCAGTGATGTAGTTAAAGTGTCTCATACAAGCCCAGCCCTGCAGAGCTTCTCTCACAGGTAGTCACATTAAAGTCAACAAACCCACTGCTGGGAGCAAACTCACTGTCCCCAACATCACAGTCAAATATGCTTTCCATGCTTTGAAGAATTTTCTATAGTGTCTGTTGTAATGACTTCTTGGACTTTCCATAAAACAAAGTTCAGTGTTGTAATTTAACTTTTAATAATTGATCAACCTCAATCTTTGTAGCTGCAAAGAAAATTAACTGCTAATAATTGCCTCCTTAGGATATATGCAGTGGTTTGGTATGAGAAAAATGCAGTAAGAAAAATATAGTATCAAGTGATAGCTTCAGTCTTGCTGTTTTAAAAGGCAATGCTTAAACTCCCACTAGCTTAAGGGAAGGAAGTTTGGTCTGAAATTATAAAAATATGCATGTTAAATCCAATTTATAATTTGTGGCTTTAGATATGCATGGATTACCTGAGTCAGGAAAAAACAGGGGACTGTGTGTGGAAGGGTCAGATAATGGCATTCCAGAACATTGGAGGAGTGCATATTTGGCACCATCCTTTCTAGTCAGTTCAGAAGAGCGATTCTTGTCCATGGGATGAGTGTGTAACATTAGGAAGCAGTATTAATCTTATGCATGGAAACATACTTTCTCTACTACTGGGCTAATAAGTTGCCACCTTTCATAAGTCTCCTCATTTCTTAAATGGGGTGGCTTTCTCCTCCTCTTTGAGATCTACTTGTGAAAAATCTTTAATTTCATAAAAAATGACGAGAGATTCATTATTAGGAAAAAAAATATTTAACTTTCTAGCCATCATCACTGCCTTGCTTTACAGGTTGGATAACAACTTTCTCTACCAAAAGCAAGGAAGTCAAGGGCTTTTTTGAACACAGAAATGTATAAGACTGTTGGCTGTCCCATGTCCCACACTTTGAAGTGCAGGATTTCTTGCTATTATTTCCATCTCTCCTGAAGTTTATTTTGATGACAAAGGGAAAGAAGATTAGGAAGGGAGTTGTGGCTAAATATAAGAGCAGAATCTTGAGGAAAGAAAGGAAGCTACAACATAGTGAGATTTGTTTCATAGGCAGGAGTCTTTAGCTACAGTCTTGAGAGTAAGATCTGTTTGGGGAGCCTCCTACCACTCAGTTGTCCACAACTGACCAAAGGGAAAAGAGGTTTCAAGATAGTGGCCACAAAATACATCTCTGTGCTGAAACTCTTTGGGAGTTTGAGCTTCCAAACATTTCCAGCAAACCAAGGGAGAAGTTCTTTAATCATGTTCCTTCCACTGAGAGGGAACTTTATCATGTTCCTTCTCCACATTGAGAAGGAGCGTTCCTGTTTTATGGGTAAAACCAACATTTCTTTCTGTGGAAAATAACAAGTGGTAGTCTCTTACACTGTTCTTCTGTGAATGAAAACAAGATAAAATATCTATGTAAGTTTTGGTTTATGGAGATCCTCTTTACAGAACTTAATGAAGCTGCCCAGTAGCCCATCCCATCCCAGTCATACAACCTCTGTGCACTTTGGTCTGAGCGATTTGCCTCTTCTGATTTCTGCTCACAGAATTTCAGCAAGTCTCACCAACACTGCTAACTCACCCAGAACCAGGAGTGAGTGTATCTGTGATATTTTGTCCAGGGCAGACTGAACAGGTACTTTCTTTAGTGTCCAATTTTGCCAAAGCTATATCATCTTACAGGCTTATAGCTAACCACTGCCGCTTAAGAAAACTCCTGTATCTGTCTCTGGGATTTTCTTTGTCTGGGTATCTTTGACTGGTAAAGCCTCATGTGTGAGAGTTTTAGTGAGGCATTTGCTGTCAGAAGATCTGATCTGTATCAATTTCTTCCTCACATCCTGGGCATTAGCTACTTTAAATCATTAAATATAGCTAAATCATTAAATATAGCTAAGGAATGTAAGCAAGTGTTATTCAGGCAACTTTACAGGCATCTGTCTCATTTCTCCTCCCATCATCACATCCCTAGTGTCTACTAAGTCTGAGATGTTTTTCTGTTTCTATCTGGACAAGTAAACCCTAGGCAATGCAGGTGAATAACATGTATTGCTTTCTGCCAAAATCCTCAGGAAAGTTATAGAAAGAGGAGTATAGTTCTGATAACTCTGTCTGCCTACAATTCTTAATATAACCTTTCCTTTTCTGTGCCTTGTGCCTGAACAGTCAATTTTTTGATGGCAAGACTTGTAAGCTACACGAAACAAGATTAAAATTAAGTGTATTCTAGGGAAATATATGCACTATAATTCATTGAAAAACCTCTTATCATGAATGGAAAGTCTCAAATTCCAAGTTTTTACCCTGTGCCACTTAAGATTTTTTGTTTGGAGGATTCAGGAAGGTTCTCCTTTGGAGCCCTATGAGTGGACCTGTCCAAACTGTCTATGCTTACATGTATAGTCAGAGATGACTTTGAGTAACTTTTTTTTTTTTTTTTTTTTTTTTTTTAAGCCCAAGACTGAGGATGTTCCATCAGTGCATAATATCTTTACACTTAATACATGGAAGCATTATGTTATCCACTAGGGAACAAAAAACAAAAGTTTCATCTTTTGAAAATTAGAGATTTTCTTATGAGGAAAATTTAATTGAGTTAGGTGTCTGTGTAGTTTTGTTAAATGAACATATATAAGTTTTTCTGTCTGCAAAGGAAAATGTGAATGAAGAAAAATGCAAGACATAACCAGTAGTATTTGGAATAAATAAAGGAGATCTGCCATGCAATTTACATATGTAATAACATCCATGTGCTACAATTTCCTAACTATTAAAAAAAATTTTAAAAAAAAGTCAAATACAAGGGGTAGGGTGTAAGAGTCATATAGATTGAACAGATTATATAGGATTCTAAAAGAGGTAACGTTTTGGATTAAAACTTTGAATTAAAATGTGAAGCAGACAAGATATCAGCATCAGTTTCTTTTCTATCTTCCTTCCTTTCTTAATATTATTTTTTTAAAAAGCTTTTTTTTTTACAAACTGTGTAGATTTGTCTTTGCTAATGTTAAAGCATCTTCCGAAAGATTTTCACTACAGCATTTCTGTGAAATAAGAACATGTTAACATGCCACTAACTCTTTGGCTTATTATTATAGAGTTGTGGTATTGGTAAAGAAATGATAGAAGAGCTTTCATCAAATATTTAGTTTTTAAATAAGACCAAACTTGTGATTTGAAAGTCTGGATAAGTCTTCTGCCAGTGCAGATAGAAAAGGTTGGGGTTTTTTAAGCACTCTCTTGAGTTGTAGCAGGAGATTTTCCAAGTTTGTGTGTATGTGTTTTTTTCTTAAGTTTTCTTTTGCCCCCCTTTTTTTTTAAACCATAGAAATATCAGGTCTTCTTGCTTAGAGGACTTTGTGAAACCTCTAAGATTCAACTTCCCCTTTCTATCAGTACTGATTCTAGCTGTCAGGTAGAATCCTGCAGCAAAAAGAGGAAAGTTGGGATCAAACATCAAAAAAGGAGAGAGCTACTCTTCTGTGAAAAGGGCGGAGAAGCCCCAAGTGTTAAATACATCTTTATGAATAATAAAAGATCAATGTAAAGCATACATTTGTACTTCAGATTCCCTTCTAGCATGAATAAGAGCTTGACTTATTAATGAGCCTTTTAAAAATTATTGTGACTTTTTTTCCTTCTGTTGTTTGTGTCAAACTGGGCTAAACTGCTTTTCTGGAGTTTGAATTGTCTAGATAAATCAGGAAAAAAATGGAGGAATGGCCCTCGCCTGAATACAATGCTCATCTTTGTCCCATCGTGGCACATAATTATAGAGGTCTGAGAGTCGGTGCAAGCCTTTCCATTGAATATGGTATTGCCAACAGCAAGTCTTTCTGGTGTCATTCAGTCCCAGCTTCTGCTTGGTATCTCCTTAATAGTGTTTACATTAAACACTATAGTAATACATAATCTTTACATGAACAAAAAGGAAATTTGTACCTAAAGATTATGTGCCACTAATTGCAACTACTGATTTCAGTAATAAGCATTGAACTTGGTAGCAAGTATTTATATTATCAGGCTCCAAAATAGAAACTGTTTTTCATATTGCTGCTATACATATATTCAAGATATAGTTTAGTGATTTGTTATAGTGAAGGTGATTTGCTGTTGGAAGATTGCCACTTTTCTTGGCAGTGTTACTGTTCTGATGGATTTATAACACAGGATGCATTTTGTCTTCAACAACAAAGTTTCTTTAATAAGAGTAAATGAGTCAGATAATCCTTTCAATCTGAGTTGATAATGAAGAGGTAAATATTCAACTTTCATAAGGAGAACAATTTTTATATTTATGTACATATAGCTGTGTTTCTGCACATAATAGAAACAGCAATCCTTACTATTTTATTGCTGGCAATCATTTACAGATTTAGATGGCCCATTGTTTCCAAGAACTTTAGAATGTCAAAAGATGTCTCGAAAGATGTCTCTTTTTAGTTATCAGTAGCAAAAGATGCAACAGGAGAGTAACTCTGTTATTCCTATATACTGTAAATTCATCATTTCTAGACTTCCTTTTGCAAGAGACTAACAAACGTAAAAAGAAAAAGGAGGTTTTATTCCTTTTTAAAGAACAACAGAAATAACTGATCTTTTTAAATATGAATTTAGTTTACTTCATAGCTTCTCTTAGTTTCCTCAATTTCATTTTTTTATTCAGTTGGGTATTTATCTATTTTGCAAGATTTTTTTAGAGTGCTCTAGAACAAGTCAGCTAATTAAGTTTAGCTATACATGTAGGTTACCTTTGTCCTTCTTAAAATGCTATTTCCAGTCAGTGAGGTAGCTGAGAAAATCCTTACATGCAAAAATATGTGTTATATAGGTGTGTGTATATATATATATATATATATACACACACACACCTTATATATGCCATATATATATATACCTTAGGTACATACTTTATGCATATTCTTATAGTTACATAGTCAGTGTCCATAAAGTATTTGGGCTCCATTTCAGTGATGGCTGCTGTAAGACCAGTGCAGGTCTCGTTTGTAAGACAGTATGGGCATATTTCTTTTACGCAGATCAGGGAAATGGCATTGTTCTGTTGTTTTTCTTTAAACTGGTGTCTTTGAAAAACAGTGAAAGAAAGATAGATTTGTTTCTCTTTTGGTAAAGCATCAGGGCATAGCACATGGCTGTACCTTCATCCCTTGATGCGCTCACTAATAGTCAGAACCCATATGCATACACACATCAGTGGGAGTTATGGACAGCAATCTATACAGCTATTCTGCCCTCAGCACTTCATTTGTAAAGCTTTTACTCTCTATCCCGGTTCATTTTTGTTGCCTCTATGTCCTGTCTTCCATAGTTTCACCTTTATAAAAAGGAAAACCAGACAAAGCATTTTTAAATATCAGAGTTTAGTGGATTTCTTGCATGTAAATTTGTTGTGGGCTAAAACAGAGGTAGATTGAATCAAATGACAGTAGAAGTAGCTGGATTTAATCAAATGACAGTAGAAGTAGCTGTTCTTTGTACGGAATGGAGTACATACGCCTTTTGATTTTAATAGGACTATTTTCTCCTCAGCTTAGAGAAACAGATGCGAACCTGGGGAAGAGCTCCAGGATCTTGACAGGAATGTTGCGAAGGTAAGGCCAAGGTAGGGACATGTCTCTCTCTTCTTTTTTTTGTCTCTCCCTCTGTTCCTTTATTTTTAGTTTTAATTCAACCTCAGCATTTTGCTGACTTGCCTGACTCTTTTTTACACCAGCTGCTGTATAGGATTTCTTCAGATGAATGCTTATAATAAAGCAGAGGTGGTTAGATAGAAGGTTTCATCACAGCTAAAGAAAGAATTTTCTGTAGACTGAGGGATTACCTCTTGCTCCATCATTTAACATTTTTAATTTTTACTTGTTTTTTTTTTTTCATTCTGTTCTAAAATTAGGCTTTCTGATGGATGATGATAGTGATTCTTGAGCGTTTTCAGGCTTTCAGTGTTTTCATGTTTTTTTACATGTTAGTTTTTGTGTGAGATGTTTTGTAAATGCATTGGGGCAGTGTAAATTTACACACTAAGTTAAGATGATCCATTCTGTTTGAACAGACTGGGCAGACACACTGTCAAACCTTGTGTTTTTAGCATATTTCTTCCATATTTTTAATGTTATCAAAATTGTCTCTGGGATTAATGTTAAAGAATGTGGGAAGGAAAAATTCACAACTTCCTAAAAGTGTATCTGGAATTGCAAGGAGGGAGGTGATCCAGTGATTACAAGCCACCTTGAATTTCATCAGCACCTTTCCAAATAGCCTTTTTGAATTAGTGACATCTCTGGATATGTGTATTCTTTACTTACTAAGCAGCACCCAGGTGTCTCTGTGATGTCCATGTTTCTGTGCTCTTACTCAGTTTCCCAAAGAAAAGCCTCACTCTGTGGCAATACAAGTGGTATTGGATGCTGTGAAGCACATTTGTAAGGGACTTTGTAGAATCCTCAGAAGACTTCAGTATGAAATTACCTTTACCAGAGTTTTACATTGCATGTGTTTGCTTAATGCAATTTCCTAAAAATAAAAAAAAAAAGAAAAAGAAGTTTTACCATAGTTTTTGATTTACCACGTGACTTGGAAAATATCAAAAAACAGAATTTAATAACTTATTCTTTAGTACAAGCTTTATCTCTTCATAAGTCTCCTCAGAAAAATAGCTTTGTTAGTCCCTTGTACACCCCAATGACAAAGGTTAAGATGACTGGTTTTCATGCGTTCATACCACAGCTTTCTTACAATTCCAACTCTGAACCGTAACATATAAAATTCTCTGATTAAGAGTAATATGTAAATGACACAAGCTAAATTCAAAATCCATGGAGAAAGGAAGTGGCAATTGAAAGGGATGGTTCAGTGCTTGTAGACAATCAAAATAAAATAAAAAAAAGAAAGAAAGAAAAGACACAACCAAACCCAAGTCTCCCCAGGAAGGCCCCTGCGACATGAGCTGTAACGAATATTCTGCATATGTCTCCATTTTGTCAAATCTCATTAAAGGGGTTTCTTACTTTATGTCAATTGAGCTGTCCAAAAATCATTCATCATTTTAGTGTAAAAAAAATCATGCAGTTATTTAAATAATATCATATTAATGTTAAAGTTCAGCTGTCATTTAATAGTATGGCTTAATCAGACATAGCATTTAGGAAAAATAGTTTTTTCGGGCTTTACTTGGCTTTCAGGTTGGCAGATTCAAATAAGGATTTATGGGTTTCTAAACCAATGTATTCTTTCCATGTTTATGCTTGAGGTACCTCAGCCTTTTTTGCAGCACCCTGTAGTCTGTTATTTTCAATAAAATAAAGTATCTCCTCATATTGCGTTTGAATACATTTGCAAGTAATTTGGAGAAGCTGAAACAAAAACAGATGCTGTAACCTTTGACTTTCTTTTGTGTTTGGGAATCACAGTTAGGAGTCCTAGTTTATAAGTGTTCCATAAGCCAAATGAAAAATATGATCTTTCTGAAATGTACTTGGGTTCTTGTTTTCAGACAAAAGGATTATGCAGTCAGACACCAAGATTGCATGTTTCTGTATGTCAGAAGGGCACTAGATTTCCTTTTTCTATGGCAAAACTGCTGAGCTGAGTCTCCTATCTGGATGAAATGCACATTAGGATTTAGACTCAGTTCAGGTGGATGAGCAGAAAGAAATTCACGAGTATAGGTGCAGTTTGCAGTAGAAGATTCCCAGGATGTTATTTAAAAATGCGTAATAGGTAGACTCTTCTGTGAATTTAATTTGCTTTATGACTGTTGGGTAGAAGTGTCTGGCATTTTCCCAGCTTCAGCAACTCTCAAATGTTGTTCAGTCACAAGAATAATCATAAAATACAAAACCCAAGAAATCAACACAAACTAGATAAATCGAGCTCAATGTAAGAAAAATAATTACCGCAAATTGACAGTTGTGTCCTAATTCTACATACATCACTAAGTACTGCACAATATTTCACTTTAATTACTGGAACCAATAAGGAACAGTGGTGAAGGACTGTATTTCACATTCTTATTATACAGAAAAGGTAATGTTAAGTCAAACATTGTTCAGTGTAGTTGCTGAACCTACTCAAATATTTGCAGATATTCCTGAAGTCGTATGCCAGACTAACACCCTATGCATGAAATTAATGCCTAACTATTTGTATTTTTGTTGCCCGGGAAAGGTAAACTCTTTTGAATCAAGCCAAATATATTGGTTAGATGTTTAGATAGGCAGGATTCTTAATGAGAGCTAAATTATTGGCTAAATGGCCTGGTCATGTATTGTGTGTAAAAAGTATTCTTGTTCTAGAGATGGGGAATAAAAGTGGGAACGGGTTTTGTGAGTTTGTGTAGCTCACCCATGAAGTCAGTAGAGGAATAAGGATAGATGTTTCTATCTCAGTTTGTTCCTCTAGCAACTTCAAGTAGCCAGATTTATGTATCGGAATTTATTATCTGCCGGTATTTTGTGTATCTATTTAAGGAGATTTTTTTGGAACAAATGTTTTAAAATGTTCTCACTTTGAAATGTCTTTTCCCTACATTCTCAAATGTACATATTTTTCTGTATGTAAATCTTCTGAGACTCCTCTAAACTGGTATATTCCACTTATGGCACTTCATTACTAGCATAATATCAGCATGTTGATAAGAATTTTTGAGAGTCTGTCAAACCAGTGAAGGAAAATACAGCAAAAACGGAACATTAATCATTTCCTTTCACATGTATCTAGAGCTCTGGGCATCTTGACATATTTTATGACTTTCATTTAAAATTGTGAGACTATAACACAAGCTCAGTATAGTTTCAATCACAGAATGAGGAAGTGGCATCTTCCATGATCATCTGTGATGTTACCATCTCAGACATGTATCCTTTGGCCTCTACCCCAAAATGAATTGGGGAGCACACAGTGTGTTAGAAAGAGGCAGAAGAGATTTTCTGAAACCTATTCAGTGTTTCAGAAATGAATATCTCTTTTGCCTGTTTCCTAAGCCAATAGCCTAGAAAAGCTTTTAAGAAAGGAATTTGGACAGTCTCCAAGCCACATACAGCCTGGTGGGAAACAAACAAACGTAAAAGTAACCATATAAAAATTTCAGTAGATTTGAATCTTTATCCCATTAGCAGATAAATTCTACCTACCCGCCCCAAACAGCAGAAAAATATTTTAGAAAAATATTTACTACTCTCCAGAATAACATTTTTTTCTGTCTGACTCAACAAGAAATTCTGATACAAAAACTTTTTTCTCCAGATTTTCATCTTCTGAGTTGCTATACTTGATGCATTGTGAAGCTCATGAGCACATCTGCTCTTATGAAAGGGTCTTTTAAAAATCTAATTTCAGATGAGATATAGCCACTAGCTCCAACTGATGGAAATGAAGCAATAAGTATTCAACTTTGAAGTGATAAATTATATGACCTACCAACATTTGCATGACCACTGTGACTACAACCAGAAATGGGAAGTGCCTCCCCCTCCATGCTAATTGTGTTGAAGCTTCTTTACTCTTCTTTCCAGGAAAACTCTGATAGTCCAACTTTCTGCTTGCTTGTAGTCAAACTTCTTTTTACCTTTGAACTCCAAGGGTATCCAGTCCCCACAGTTACTTTTCAGTATTTCAGAGAATCATAGAATAATTTAGATTGCAAGGGACCTCTAGAGATCATCTTGTCCAACCTTCTGCTCAAAGCAGATCTAATCAGACCAGGTTGTCCTAATGGATGTCTCCAAGGCTGAAGAGTCCACAGCCTCTGAGCAATCTGTTTCAGTAGTTGATCACCCTCAGGGTTAATAAATTGTTACTGGTATCTAATTTAAATTTCCTGTGATGCAGCTTGTGTCCATTGACTGTGGTCCTAAGCATAAGTGATTCAAAACGTAAATGTTTTAGAATCCACCTTAGGAGTTTGGACCTGGATTACACTCGTTCCTAGCAGTTCTCAAATGACTTCAGCTGTTGTGAAAAGGCCTCAGTGGTCATTAGGCAGAGGTGAAATCCCGTGTAAGGAAATTCTATGAGCAGGCTGCGAGGTGCTCTACTTCCACCTATTGACTTGATGGGATGATGAGGCAGCAGTGGATACATAAGGAATTCTTTGATTTCTCACACTCCCAGAGATAAAAAAAAAGTTAATTGTAGTCTGTTCTACCTTCTTTCTTGGCTACCAAGACCGAATTTCCATACACAGAACAACAGACAGTCGTGTCCCTGTTGAGACAAACTGAAACAAATAGTGAAATAGTGTCTGTCTTTTTCCTTATTTTCCCTACCAATCTCTCTTTCCACCCCAAAATATCCGTAACAATAATTTTTTTTCTGAGTTGAAGCCTATTTCAGTATCAGTCATACAAAGCCATAACTGCTGAGTTTCTGCAGTTTTCTGGTGGAAGGTCTTCCTGCAGCACATACTGAGAGAAGTTTAACATGCAGTGTCATTTGCCTTGTTTTTATGCTAATAGAGAAATTCCTCTTTCCAGCAGGAACTTTACATGTTTGGTCTCAAGCCAAAGGGAGTTCGAGTAGAAATTATTTCAACAGCTTTTTGGTACATAAATATATTTCTATTTTTATCTCAAGATTATTTCTACTCTGAAAAATGATTGAAATGATAAATCCTTTTGCAACATGTCTGTTCTGTGTTGAATATTTACAGCTGCAGCTGTTTACTTCAGTAATTTAGGTCTTTTTTCAGGAAAACATTTAAGCATATAGTTAACTTAAACCAGAGGAGCAATTCCCTTAACTTCAGGGAGACGGAATAAGGGGGGAGTAAGTAACAGAATGATTCTTGGTCATCTCTTGGAGCTGCACAGCTTTTACTGTGCTCCTTGCTCAAGGCCTGTCTGTAGTATTTCTATTGTTAAATGGGAACCATAAAAGATGTATGATATATTACAGTATTTGTTACTGCCAGTGGAAGTACTAACTGTATTTTTTCAACTTCCTAACTTTGCAATTTTTAATATAGTTATTTGATTATTATATTATTGTACATGTTTATATTTTAATATACAAGTAGTCTTATCAGTTTTGGAATGTTTAATCTTTTCAAAATGAAACTGATAATTTTTCTGGTGATGTTAATCACAAGGTAGTCTTTAGATAAGGATCATATTGCTTGTTATTCCAGAATAAATCTAAGCATTTATTAGTACTGGACATTCTTCACTTTTTTGCCCAACTTTAAAAGGAAACCTTGTTTCTTTGTTGAAGTGGTGGACAAAACATCTGGAAAACATAAATGTAATGTCAGCAAAATTCCCAAGAGTAAACATTCTTCATTATTAGGAATCCAACCAGAAAACATGTAAACTCTTGAGATATTGCAAATAAAGGGATACGCTTATCTTGGGAATAGAGAAGTGCACCAATAGGTCTGAACAGTGAGAATTTTAAAATAAGTATGGGATAGTGTGCATTCTCTATTCCTAATTTATATATTATGTGATCTTTGACTAAGATATATGTCTTTAATAATCAGTTAAGAGCCATTTTCTAAATCTTGCTCATCTTCCTTGGATAGTGTTCTGTATGTTTGGAAATGACAAAATGCTCTTGAAAAGTCATACTCTACTTTCATTCAGTGTTAGAAATACTTTCAGTTTGTGCTTCATAGAAGATGTAGAAGTCTTTTGAGCCATGTAACGACCACAGCTACTGAAAGCAGCAGTCATGGAGAATTCTGAGCAATATATTAAAGGTACCAAATTCCTCACAGAATAAGATAAATTTCAACATTTCAAGCATGTAGCTGTGCTTAATTTAATGCAACCTCATCCTTTGCAAACTTTCACTTCCAATAGCCTACATTATGCAGAGTTAAGTTTACTCCAAACCTGGAAAAAAGAGGAGCATGGTGATTGATCTTTACATTTTTTAACCCAAGTGCATAGAATGAGATAAAGGCTGTGCTGTAAATGTGTATCACCTAAGCAAAATCTTAGAAGGACATGTCTTTCATTCATTGAGGTTGAATCATTTGTGTTGCAGCCTTATTTTATTTTTTAGATTGTAGGTCAGTTATTGAAAGTCCATCATGAGTAAGGCTCTCAGCATTCATCAGACAATATTTTTAATTCTCTTTTTCATTTCTTTTTTAAATATGCAGTGGTCTTTGTTCTGTCTGCTCCATTCCCTCTTTTATATCATCATCTTGAATTACTATGTCATTTGCCCACCTCTATCTATTTTTGACTAGCTGAACAGCTAGAAAGGACATTATCTAAAACACAGTTCTGCTTCTACAGGAAAGCAGGATCCCAATGGATAGTTGTCCATGCTAGCTTTAAGCTGCATATACCGTGAATGTAAAGCATCATAATAGGCATGTAAAGCATCATAAATATCATGTAATCCTTTGTGATTGTTCTCTGTATTGAGATATGTTTACTGTCATTAAAAACCTAGAGCCTAAAAAGGTTCACAATACTTTTGTTATGAGTAAAACAAGGGCGTTTCATAGCCAGAAATGTCGTGTCTGAACCTCAATAGATATGCCATCACATACTTTCATGAGAAGGCATGGTTCATATCAGTAAATCAGTGCAGTGCTTTCTTGCAATAGTTCCAAGTAGTTTCCAGTTGACTGAATTCTCTCTGACATGATATTCAGAAATGGCAAATACTGCAAAAATATTTTGAATGTGGTCAGATTGTTTACGTGATGCAGGGTGAAGTAGGGATCCTATTAGCATAAGCTGACATTGGTAATTGCTGAAATAATTGGAGACAACTCTTGAGAAGTCAATAAAGTCAGACTTCTTAAGGCCAGCAGTAAATTAAGGATCATGTTCTTCTTGACACCACTCACACTATAACTGTCACAGAACAATATGGGTCTTATTTCACACATTCCACTTATTGTGGAGAGTTTTAAACCATTAATTTATAAATATAGTTTTCTGAGCATAGATCTGCATGATATCTTGTTACCTAGTCATTTCATTTTAATCCACAAATTTGCCCGAAGAGAAATCAAACCTCAAAAAAGTTCATCCCCTTTGTCTCAAGGCAGGATCAACTATCTCCATCCATGTCAGTCCTGACAGATGTTCATCTGGCCTGTTCTCCACTGATGAATGTTCCTTATTTCCTCAGTCGTATATTCTGTGTTTCTCCTAATATTTAGCCCAACATCTTTGCCTGGTTGTACAGAGAGCTTTTATGTGCTCATATGTTTGAAAAGATTTCTGTGTTCTGTCGTGGTACTGCAATACTTCTGCCATGGAAAGTAATTTCTGCTGTGCTTTTCAAGAATTCGAGAACACGAGTAAGAATGTATAGAATTAAATTATAATTTCCAATTTTCAAGCCAAACCTTTGAGGGGATTTTGGGGTGTAAAACTGGAAGAATTTGATAGTGTTCTAATAGGCAATACCTAGAATTTCAGCCTCTCCAAGCAGTAGCTTAAGGCGTACATAACAGAGAGCTTTGCAAAAAAAATTAAGTCACTTTTATGATGTTATATATCTGGACTAAAACTAGACTATACGCTAAGTTGACTAAAAGTAACATCTGAAACTTAAATGAGAATGACAAAGTACAGAAAGTTAAATTTTTGTGGCATTTCTAAGTTTTTTAAGGAAATGGCTGTAATATTGTCAAACTTCAGAATTTTTTTAATTTCTCCTTCCTTGCCTATCTGGTATTTGGAAACAAAAGGTGGGAATGGGAGTTGTTTTGCCAAGTCTTCTGTCATTCTCCAGAGAAAGTTTTGTTAGGCTTTATTAGGTTAAGAAGCTGTTTTGTGCATTCTAACTATGATTTCCAAAAGCACTTGGCATTCTTTTTGCTGCAGTTGACAGAAATTGACAGCTTTTAATAAAAGCAAAATTAATCCAGCCTTCAAGCCTGATTCTGACCACAAAACAAAGAATTATTTTTTAAGAAAACAGTGGAGTCATCAAACTGATTTAAAACAGTCATGATATCAGAATCTTCCCCCTATCAGCTAATCTTTCAGATTAGTTTTCATTCTAACTAACGGTGACAGGTCTGAATTTTGGCTATACACAAGAATATGTAAGAGATTAAATGCCCAACAACAGGAGCAAAGGAAAACTCAGAATTTATTGAGTGCAATTTTTGTTCAAGTAAATCACAAAAGCTCTGCCACAAAATCCGGGACCTAAACTTGCAAGTCACACTTGGGTGAGAAGTTCTAACAGATATTCTAGTTGTTCTTGGCCTATTACTGAATTAGGACTTTTTGTTTGAGCAAAGGTTTTGGGGAGTAGGATATGTATGTGAGAGAGAGTGTTTGTTGTTATAGCTTTGCAAAGAAGACCGTAAATGATGACTCTGTAAGAAATCAACAGCTAAGGAAAAAGAGGATCACTTAGAATTTGTAACAGATAAATTAGTGCTGCTGTGGGACAAGAGCGAAACTGAGGGGGAATTTATATCCTTTCATAACATGTAATTACGTTGTATTGGACCTTTTAAACTCCGTGGAAGAAATGTTCACACATCACTAACCTGCTGAGCATCTGTCTGAAGAATAACAAAGTCGTGAATTAGAAAGTGTGGCCTTACAATGAGAGATTGTTTAGTCTGCTTGGGTTAGGGAGAAGGAAAAATTGCTACTTTTGGCTGGCTCTTATATTCCAAATAATATGGAAGATTTGGGTCTGATCAAGAAAGCAAATAAAAGTCAGCGTAGAAATTGAACAAAATTGGAAGAACAGAGAAAAACTGTTTTACCATAAACACTGAGATTTATGCTCTCTACAATATTTTTGTAACTGTAGTAATTCATTGAAAAACACTGGAATTGCTTTAGACTTGTATCAACAGCAATAAAAGCAAAGGAGAAACTCTTAAAACTTGCTTGCTCCAGACAAACCTGTACATTTTAAGTGCTAATGCTCCTTTTGTCATAGAATCAGGATTAAAAAGTTTAAAAACTGCTTTTAAAAGCAGTTTATTAATTGTTCTCTTTTGAAGGAACTTAAAAAATAATCAATGAATTTGAATGTTCTAGAGCTATAAATTATTAGAATTAATTTAGTAAGTTAGACCATCTTTGCTGGAAATTTCATGGGCTGGTCTCTCTAAAGATATGTGTTCAGAATGGCGTGGGGTAACAGATTTCCGTAATGGACCGTTTGCTGCATATATTAAAGTGACTTATGTATAAGCATGTTTTGGATTTTCTTGCTAGTTTGTCTTGAATGTTGTCCAGTTGTATATTCTGAGGAATTGTGGGTGTACACAACCGTGTATGAAAGTGGTATTAATGCTCTGCGATTTAAAAAGGTAGCAGAAGAGTTTTTCACTGGCTGTATTAACATTCTGCAAATGTTAATATGCCTGAGAGCTTTTTTTTTTTTTTTTTTTTTTTAGCTCGGACTTTGCTGTATTAACTAAGCTGAATCCCAAAAGGTTATTGTAGCATTTGCAAGTTAGAGCAAGGGCTTCATCTTGTACAAATACAACAGATAGAATTTCTCTTTGAATAAAAACTGCTTCTTAAAAATTTTTTTTGCACCAACTGCCTGCCTTCCTCCTGATACACAAATGCTTGGGCAAGCAAAAAGGCACTTGCGTCTTTCTATGGCATGCCTCTCATGGCTGGAAATAACACATATAAGCAGAGGATTGTTTGAGAGACCTGGTTCTCAGTGTTCCCAGTCTTGCCTATATATTGGGAAGCATATGGTCTACTTTATCCATGCAGGGAAACTTCCTTGCTGCATTCTGTCACCACTATATTTTTTCAAATGCAGTTTCCAGTGTGAATGCTGCACCTGTTGATTGTGAAGGTAACATTCTTTCAGTACTGCGTTAAGCTAATTACTCTTAGTGGCAGTGGGGCTTTGTACCTCATTCCTGAACAGCTATTTATACTACTACACCAGTACAAAGCAATGTTTCACACTACCAGTTTACCAGACTATTACACCATTGTGTTTTAATCCACCGTAGGTGGATGGAGAATATGAGCCATCTGTTTTATTTAATTGTATGATCAGTAAACAATGTATGCACTTTACACTTTTGGTGATTAAAGATGTCCATATTGTTGTACTCTGTATTTACACTGTAAATTGGTGTATTCACACATCATCTCTTTCTGGTTTAAAAGGCTTGCTGTGTTCGTAAGATGGCACAAAGCAAGCTTAGTAACTGCTCGAACCCAGTGCAGGTGGTTGAGCTGGTTGCCACACAGATCAAAAGTCAAACAACTGTGAATCTTCTTTTGAAATGGCAGTTAGTGAGACAAAGCTGGTCTTATCTCCACAAACAAGAAAGAGTTGTAGATATACATCATGAAGTTATGAGAACAAAAGGGGGTTTCATAAAATCCAGTACTGCACACTTCTGTGAAGACATCATTGGAATATAAAGACTATCTTATTTTATTGGAGAAAATGTAGAGGAGTAGATCTGAATTATTAAATATGAGAATATTAAGTGATTTGAAAACTTTAGAGACAGGAAGTTGTCCTCTCTCACAGTTAATTTAGTTTTATTTTCATCAATGCGTTAGCAGAATAAGACAAAAAGTCATCTTATTCAAAAGATAGAGGTGAATGGGTGCTTTTGTGTGGGTTAGAAACAAAGGAAATTGCTTGAGACTGCAATTCCCAAAAGTATCTGTGGAGACTGCCAAAATAAGTAACCACCAAAGAACATTAGAAGTTCATTGATAAACATAATCCTATGTTTTGCTAGCACATTTTTAAGGAGGTGGAAGGTAACACAGTTCCATAATGAAATTAAAAATCACTCTTATGATGTCGTATTCAGGACTAAAACTAGACTATATGCTAAGCTGACCAGAAGTAACATCTGCAATTCAAATGAGACTGAAAAAGTACAGAAAGTGCATGTTACTGTTCTCAGCCTGTGCTTATGCCTAGAACATAAGATATTTATTGGAGGAGTGAGTTCCCACAATTGCCTGTAGATTGTTTTTGAGCCTGGATGAAGTACTCTCTAACTCTCTCAGTGACGTTGTCTCTGCATTGTTTGTGCTTGGACCCTAGGCCCGTACCCGTGGTTCACACCTCCATGAGATGTCTAATAGCTTAAAGTCAACAGTGTGAGAATGCAATATGGCGTGTGTTGGCAATGCTCCACTGACTCCCATGGAGCTATATTTATTTATAGCAGCTGTGAATCTAACCCATAAACACAAAGGCCAGACTTGCCTAGTCCTGCATCCATTTTAAAGACAAATTGCGCTGATAAACATAAAAAAAATATATATAGCAGCACCTTAAAAGCCATAGTCTGTCAACTGTATCCTGTAATGCAACCTGTGCAGAAATGGGGAGTTTCCACATCAGAGTTCCATTCAGTGATCACACTAGTAAATTATTGTTATATTGTGTTCATTTATGTAGGTTTAGCTACTTTTGGTGTCATGAATATCACAGATTTGTTTCCTTAAAGCTGGAACAGATGACTGCTTCCAGATAATTTTTTGGAGTTGCAATCTGTTTTGAGAAAAACTGAGTATTGTATCCCTGCATTTTTTTTTTAAAGTTGTGTTTGGAAATGATCTAGTTTGTTAGGTGAGAGTTTTCCTGGCATCACCAGGAGGCAATGGACCAAAAGGACTCCTGGAAGTGGTAGAACCAAAAGTGGTTCACACCACTTTCACCTTCAGGTCACAGAGGATGAAGCAGGCATCTGAGGCTTGGCAACCCACAGTGGGTCAGCAGTGGTGTCTGCCATGTATTTGGCTCAGCTCGAGGTCATCTTGTAAAGCAGTGTGGTGTCTGTCAGGATGAGCTCTTACTGATTTCTTGTTGTATGCACTTGTATAAAAAACTAGTGGGGAAAATTTACGTCAATAAATAAGAGATTGAGATTTCAGTTTTGTTTAATGTTCCATCATAATGCAGCTGTACTCCAAGGCACTGAGTATATACTCAGCACTAACTATATACTCACAAAGTTTGTGTAATAATAAGATATGCATTCATTTTGTACTTAATGTCAAAACATGAAGGCATAGCTTTCTAGGTCTTTAAATCTGTTTCATGGGCAGGCTATTTATATGATTATTTTTTTAATCTTGGAGTACAGGGAAAGAAGGATGTTTATTTACTCAGAGGTTTTTATGCTGCCTCCAGTTTTAGAGATAAAGTATTTTCAAATGTGTGCATGAAGAAAAGATAAAAGATCTCATTTTATAAGCCGTTACATATGCTTTTAAAATATACAATATTTTCTTGGCTAAAATATTTAAAATAAAATATGAATCAGACGTGGCCCTTTTATAAGCTTTTTCTATCTCTATTTCATGTAAGTTGGATGTTAAGCATTGATATGTTTCCATATGTTTCACAATATATTGCCTTCTAATTTTCTGAAATTATTACTAACTTATTTCTAATCTTGTAAAGATGTTGAGTTTTTTTTTTCCCATCCTGATCTGGGAAAGAATCAAAAACTTTCCTACTAACATTTGAATCCTAGCTTTGTCTTAGATACATCTTGGGTAACTCTGGACACATTTGGTTTTTTGCATTTCTAGAATGAGGATAATGTTCCGTATCTTAGCAAATATTCCAAGGGCAAATGCTCATTAATCTATGTATGGTCCTTGCATGCTATACAAGGACAACCTGATGAGAGTTTGTGAATGATGGACTAACTGGTAGCTATGTCTGTCCAGGTTTGGAGTCATGGCTTAGGTGAATTTAAAGGGGGTGAGAAAGAAGCATAAGAAGAATTTAGTCCAGAGGGGTCTGGAGTATCTGATTTCCTGTAACAGCCCCTTCCCAAGCATGTACCTGATCTCTTTAAGTACTGAACACAGACATGAGAACAAGGAGATACCAAATCTTTGGTTTCTTCTTCAGATAAGCTCAAAAAGTGTGGGTTAGACAAGTTGACAGTGAGGTGGATTGAGAACAGGCTGAAAGGCAGAGCTCAGAGGGTTGTCATCAGTGGTGTGGAGTCTAGTTGGAGGCCTGTGGCTAGTGGTGTCCCCCAGGGCTCAGTACTGGGTCCCATCCTGTTCAACTTCTTCATCAATGACCTAGATGAGGGGACAGAGTACCTCCTCAGCAAGTTTGCTGATGATACCAAGCTGGGAGGAGTGGCTGACACACCTGAGGGCTGTGCTGCCATTCAGAGAGACCTGGACAGGCTGGAGAGCTGGGCGGAAAGGAACCTCCTGAGGTTCCACAAGGGCAAGTGCAGAGTCCTGCACCTAGGGAAAAATAACCCTAGGCACCAGTAGAAGCTGGGGGCTGACCTTCTGGAGAGCAGCTCTGCAGAGAAGGACCTGGGAGTGCTGGTGGATGACAAGTTGACCATGAGCCAGCAATGTGCCCTTGTGGCCAAGAAGGCCAATGGTCTTCTGGGATGCAGTAGGAAGAGTGTTGCCAGCAGGTGGAGGGAGGTGATCCTGCCCCTCTACTCAGCCCTGGTGAGGCCTCCTCTTGAGTCCTGTGTCCATTTCTGGGCTCCCCAGTCCGAGAGAGACATGGAGCTACTGGAGAGAGTCCAGTGTAGGGCTACGAAGATGATCAGAGGGCTGGAGCATCTGCCCTATGAGGAACGACTGTGAGAGCTGGGCCTCTTCAGCCTGGGGAAGAGAAGACTGATGGGGGGATCTTATCAATGTGTACAAGTACCTGAAGGGAGGGTGTCAAGGGGACGGGGCCAAACTCTTTTCAGTTGTCCCATGTGACAGGTCAAGAAGCAATGGGCAGAAACTGAACCACAGGAAGTTCCGCCTGAACGTGAGGGGGAATTTCTTCCCTGTGAGAGTGACAGAGCACTGGCACAGGTTGCCCAGAGAGGTTGTGGAGTCTCCTTCTCTGGAGATCTTCAAGGCCCGCCTGGATGCAACCCTGTCTAACATGCTGTAGGTGACCCTGTTTGAGCAGGGAGGTTGGACTAGATGATCTCCAGAGGTCCCTTCCAACCTTACTGATTCTATGATTCTATGATAATATAACTTTGGGGTACTACAGGTAACAGATTCATCTGTCCTGGGCTGATGGTTTTGGTGTACTGTGGATAGAAAAGAGTATTTGGGTAGGTTCAACAGATACAGTTAATGCATCACGGGAGACACAATGATTAAGTGTATATATACAGAAGTGTAGCAGCGTTAAACTTCATGTGCTAGCCCAGGCAGCTGCTTCTTCCTAATCAATCTTTCCTTACTACTACAATGTAAGAAATGGTGGTCCTATAACGGGCTGTGGTGTGTTATTGCTGGCTGCCATTAAACAGCAGCTACACTTCTTTGGTGGCTTAAAGCCTAAGGCATATACAAACATATGTGAGGTACTCTAGGTTTCCTTAGAGGACAAAGGAATCCCTACAAATTCAATATCTTATGGAATACTATCATACAGGTTTTCTTGACGAGAGATCATAGTATCATAGAATTAGTAAGGTTGGAAGGGACCTCTGGAGGTCATCTAGTCCAACCCTCAAACAAGCAGCCCATACAGGGATTGAACCCGCAACTTTAGCATTACGAGCACCATGCTCTAACCAACTGAGCTAAACCTAACCCCATGGTATGGAGAAAGGGTATTTAGACTCAGAGGTACAAGTACAGTCACTTGCTTCCCTGTGCCAAATTTGCCTCCTAGAGCTCTTCGCTTTTCCGTCTTCACCTCTCAGGTTGGGGTGAGGGGGAATATTGTTTGCTATTGATCCTGAACAGGGAAAGCCATGAAGGTAATCTAAGAATGCAAAAAAATTCTATCTCATGTACAGTAACTTGATGACCAAAAACCCACTCATAATCCTTTGACATTTCAGTGTTTTGCTGTTCAACTTTTAATTAAGGAGACAATAAACGTGAGTTTGAATTGCATTTTATTGAAACATCCAGTGACATGTAGCTGCTCTTAGTTGTCAGGTTAGAAAAAAGTTCATGTAGCAGTCACATGCATAAAGTTAAGGTGAAATGGAGATTGGATGAGATAGCTGGTAATTACACTGTAGAAGACACTCTTCATGAAGAGTGTTTTTTATAGAACACCTCTTGAGCTAGTGCACTTGGTTGGTCATATTTTAACAGTCGTCTTTGAATTATTGATGATTTATTAAAGCTCTACCAGCAAGCAGTGGGAGAATTAAATTCCCACATGCCAGTTCCTTCAGATGATTCCTCTTTGAGGAATCTAAATGATCAAATGAGATGAGCCATTTATAATTCTTCAAGCGGGAATTGTTCACAAGTACAGTTATTTCTTAGTAAATTCCCAGTGTTCTATTTGAAATTAGATGGAGTACTTTGAATTATATAGTATACATATGTGATATTAAGCATATTGCAGAATTGTTGTTGTAATAAGCTACATAAAGCTCATTAGCAGTGTTCCAGATGCTTAGCAGACATCTGAGGAAATAGAGACTCTGTCTCAGAGATACGCACTGTAAAGAGACATCGTGTAAAAGAAGTAGGAAATGTTGAATGTTCCCAAAGAAAAGACAGTGCAGCAGAACTTTTGTCATCCTCCGTTTCAGGTAGTGATTTTTGTATGCTTGTAATTCTATTTGTTGACATGAATGAAAAGCTTATGCCCAAATGCTCATTCTCTGCATCTGAGAAGAGGAGCAAGTGCTCAAGATATCAGAGAAGAGCTCTTTTATAAATATAGACACTAGTTTATAGTGGAGTTTCTGTTTTGTTTTCTTGCTCCATTGACCTAGTTCAGTACAAGTTTTATAAGAAAATACTACTATGGCTGACCTGGATACTAGAGACTGCTTGGTAGGACTATGAAACCTGGCCCTTCTCTCTAAACTGTTAAGTTCCAAGACTGGTTTTAGTTTGGGACCTGATGTAGCCCCCTTCCTTTGATCCAGGGTCTGAGAATATCTAATCATTGTTTAAAGGAATGGACTCCTTTGGGAGGAGGAAGGAGAGAGATAGCCCTGTCACCCCACGTAGAAAGCCACCATGCCATAATTTGATGGCTTTTATGCTAGGGGGCCTGTTTGTCCTGTGTTGTTCCTTATTTGGCTTTTCTTTTATTTCAGTCTTAATTGTCCTTAGTATTTTTTTCCTAAAAGCATCTGGGGAATAGTAGTTTATAGCATATTGTTGTATTTGTCTGAAGAAATTGCACAAGCTTGAAACCTTGTAATCTTTCCTACTAGGGAGAGCTTGAGATAATACTGCTGTATGCTTAGTGGGAGTGGGTCTCTACTTTTTGATCATCCATGTCTAAATGTTGAGTAATACTTAAGGGAAAATGTTCTCAAAACATTCCTTAGATGATTATTAGATTATATTTTATGTTTGATAACAACGAGAGAATTGTGTAAATATTTGCTTAACATCCCACCCCTAACACAATTTATTTCCTCTTTGGCCTTCCACCCTCTTGCTCAGTGAAATGAGATCAGTCACTTTCTGTTTATGTTCAGTTTCACTTTGCAGTTTTCACCTATGTATAGTGCAATGCTGTTGTGTTTGGGAAAGCACTACTGGGGAATATTTAAGTAATACGGGAAGAATAAATAAGTAGAAGAGAAAAATATTAAAAAATATATTTTCTAATCTCTTAATACATTTGAAAAGTAAATAAATGCTAAGGTTATTTTACTTGTGAATGACATGCTAATAAACTAGTGCTTGTAGAACTTTTTTTAAAAAAAATCCAGATCTGCTTCTCTATAAATCGTTTGTCATATAGTAAGAGCAGTTTATACATACTGTGTTCCTGTGGCTACTACTGTTCATACCAACCTTTGGCAAAAGTGAATACCTAGGAGGTATCACAAATATCACTGTACTTACAAGAGGAAATTACTGTTGCATCTCAGACACTTCGTGGTGGCTGAGATTTTTGGGAAGTGTGGGGCTGACCTTTTCATAGTGATTGCAGTCCAGACTCATGCAGGTTAACTGTTGCTTTGCTGACTGTTTGCTTTTGTCTGAATTTTGCATTTTGGATTAATTCAGAGTATGAGTCTGAAAAGCATGGACATTGAACAATTGCTAGTTCATCGTTAGAGTGTGACTGGAGGTGAAGAAGGCTTTAGGGGAACACTGTGTTGTGGAAGAAAAAACATCAGATTCAGTAAATTGATTTAAAAAACTAAGCATGCTTCTCCACACCAACCAGTACTGAAACATTTGTCATACGTTGCAAAATGGCTGTTTCAGATGTGAGAAATTCTGGTGCTTCTCTTGAGTCCTTTTACTTTTGCACCATGTTTTTGTAATTAAATACTGGATGAAAATTCTTTTTCCTTTCCGTTTGTTGTTGTTTTTTGTTCTAAATGTGTTACTTTTTTGTTAATGTGTAGCAGCTGATTTTTTCCTCTGTTGGCTCACTTGGCCACAGAAACAAACCTCCATTCAAGGCTCATAGTTCCAACATTGTTATTGATTATTCTAATGGGAAACCATCTGTGTGGTAAGGCAGGCTCTCCAGCCTCTTTCTGGAGGAAAAAAGAGATGATAGTATTTTAGTCAAAGGTAAAATCCTTCCCTCTCTGAGGTGGATAGACTCACAAAGTGGGTAGGCAGAGGAGACCGTCTCCTCACTTCACTCAAGAAGACCCGGTTTTCAGGAGTTGCCAACTTACTTTCTTCCAAGTGAGATCAGCACTTTGTGCGTTCTGCAAAGTTGCAGTTGATATTGGCTGCTCCTTTAGGGGACAACAGGCAAGTTTGCTTCTCCAAAAGCTCCTTGCCCTTCTTTTTGATGGCTTATCCCATCTTGCCTTCCCAGGTCGAATTGCATGCCTTGCAGGAGACTTGTGCTTTCTTTCCATCCTCTTCTGTGGTTTTCATAGTGTGTCAGGCTTTGGTGGTTTTATTGCTTTTGACGAACACCTTCACTTAGAAATACAATGTGGTTGCCCTTAACAAAAAAAAGAAAAAAGAAAAAAGGGGGGAGAAAAAAGAAAGAAAGAAAAAAAGAAAGGAAAAAAAAGACATTTTTCTCACCCTTCATCTTTATGAACTAGAGCCATAACGCATAAAAGCTCGGTGTAAGTTCACAATAGCACTTTGTCCTCTTTCACATCACTTGCCAAATAACTACTGTTGTGGCAACAACTGTAACCAAGCATAGTGTCAGATAGTTTTGCCACAATATGACTGGATGCCAATAATTTTAATATAATATGAAACACACTCCCAGGCAGTACAATGAGGCATTAGATTATTAAATTCCTTGAAATGTCATCTGTTTTTTTTTTTTGTTTTGTTTTTTGATTTTTGGTTTTTGGTTTTTTTTTTTTGCATCAATTCAGGTCTCAGAACCGGACAGTGTTGTGATTAAAAGAAAAAGAACAGAAAATTCTCTCATTATAGTAAACATTTCCAAGAAAACTCTCACCCTGAAGCAGACAATTTTGCTCTGCTTACACAGGGAGCAACAGCAAAAGCAAAGGCTCTCTGAAGGCTATAGGGGTTATAATTGTGAGTGCCATTTGTTTGCTTCACTTTCCTATAGCACTGTCTTCGCAACCAGAGACAATAAATGCTATTTATTTTTAGGTTCTTATTCTCAACTACTAATAAAAACTAAAAGGTAAGAACCTGTTGAAGCCTTTGTCTTTAATACATTGCTTACATTGTGCTCCACAGCATGGTTTTCAGCATTATTGTTGATGATTGAATCATTAGCATTTAATTGTGTAAAGCAATTAAAAAGCTCAATATTGCTGCTTCTTGGGTTGAGTCCATTAATACAGCAAGCATTAGTAAGAAATATATTGAAGAAGTTGAACAAGGCCATAAATGTTCCATGTGCAAAGAGCACCTAATGCTTTTTTCTAAGCCTTTAAGAAGTAGCTTAAAAAAAAATAATAAAAAAACTTGTAAGGTGAATAGATAAAAGGCTTTCTTGGTTTAGTTATGTCAGTTTGGCTTTTTGCTATAATTGCTGGGACTGTTTTGTTCCTAAAGAAGGAATGAATGCCAAGCTGAAGAGGTAATTTCCGAGCACTGTTTCAAGATATTGTGAAAGTTCTGATGTTTTCTTTAATAAGAAAAATAACACTTCTCTAATGATGTCTGTTTATTGCATATCGTTCTTCTGTATGCATTTTGGTGCAGCTGGCAGCAAGTACTTGGGAGAAACCCAGGGCTGAAGGAACAGCGCAGGGGAACCTGAGCAGCAGTGTGTGCGTGCTCTGTGCACCGAGTCCTATGGGTGCTGTCAAGCTCAAGCTGTAAGCAGTCCTTACCTTACATCACTGTGGGTGAAATCGAAAGAGATGGTTTGCACTTGATCCAAGGTGTCTTTACATTTGAATCCAAGCAGCAAAAAGCTTCTGGCAGCACCAAGTTGAACTGAATGTTTTGGTACTCCAAAGAAATCTGGATGTGTCTCTGCTTTCATCAGATTGGCTGGCTGTGGGACTTTGTACATACTTACCTTTCTTCGTTTGTCGGTAGGAGTTACTCACACAGGAAAGGTCCATTTTTTCTGGCCTGTAAAGAGTCATAACGGAGCCCTGGAGTTGCAGGCTATTATGTGCTCGAAGATGAAGAAGTTTCTACTAGTGAGCGGCTCAAACCAAAATCCTAAATATGGATACTTCTTAAATCTTGGAATCTGTATCCACATCTGCGTTCTGCAGCTCGTGTGTGCCAATAGTGCATTAAGCCAGAGTATGACATGGAAATTTCCCTTGAACTAACAGAATTCCACATTCAGGTGCAGATACAACTAGTTTCTGAAGGCTTTGCTAGACAGTTTCCAAAGAAAAAAAATTGTTTAATTTAGTATAAAGCCAAACCCACTGTATATCTTTAAGTCTCTACTTTATGTGGCAGAATAGAAATAGTACAAGCAGAAATAATATGATGTTTCCCAAACTGATTTGTTTGACCCTTTAACTTGGGGAAAAGACCAACCCGAGGAAGAAGCAAGTTCTATCTGCAGACCCACACAGGTCTTGACTACTCTAGTGATGCTGCAGTCATGACATTTTAAAAGGATACTGTTGTTTCCAGTCCAAAAGCAAGTTGATTCTTCATGCATAGTTGACACTACTGTTTAGGCTGACGAGGGTGAATTTTAAGACAAACCACAGGAAATGACTTGGAGAGGTGGAGGATATTAAGAAAATACTGTACTGCTGCTTTAGAAGTAAAATGAAACACATTGGACTCCCATTTTCCCATGCAACCTTTAAAGCAATAGTTTTTTTTTTTTTTTTAAATATATCCCAACTATTGAAAACAAATGTACTTCAAAACATATAGTTGTTTTTCATAATATCAGAACAAGGTAAGTGACATGAAAATCCTCCTCTTCTCATGGAGGGCAGCCTGAGGTCTTGTGAATAAAATGTTCCTCTCCCCCTTCCTCTCTCTGCTCACCCCCTATTTGGTCTAATTGTACCCCCTTGAAAGTACAATTTTTAGGTGAGCTTTGAGAGTGAAAATTGTTCAGCTTCTTGTTTATGTTAGAATGGGTTTCAGCTGGGAAGTCAGACTCAGCAAAAGGATCAGAAATAGCACTTTTAATGCTGATGGGCTGTATTCACTTTGGTATGTAGAGAATGACAACAGCAGTCATTAGCACTGAGAGAGTTCTGTTCTTTCTCTGCCCTTGTTGCAAGATGAGCAAGAGTTGACCTTAACTTTTGTTTGTTTGTTCTTATGTCCAACTGAAGATTTTTTTTCTCCCCTTCAGAATGTTTTATTTTCTTCTGTTTTTTTTGAGGGGGGAAATTCAACTTTTGCAGCAGAAAAAAAAAATCATTCTCCTATATAAGAAACAGCTGAACAAGACATAGGCTAAGAGATTTTTTTTTCAGCTTTCTACCTGTGAAGAAATCCAGTATTTTTAGAGTGAAGGGTGATTGTAGAAAGCAATGATTGAACAAATAACTGCTTTAAGGCCAGTGCTAGACATGCTTGCCAGTATAGTAATGTCAGTTGGAGGTGTGATTTTTGGCTGTCTGCGTGTATTGGCAAAAGCCCTAGCATAGACATGGTTATACCAGGGTGGGGGGGGAAAAGAAAAAAAAAAACCCTTTGGCTAGTATGTCCTATTTTGCTTAGGAAGGGTATAAGCTATATTAAAAAAAAAAAAAAAAAAAAAAAAAAAAAAAAAAACTTGCTGGTAACTTGCAACTTCAATAGAAGCTAATGCCAAAATAATTATACTGTTATAGTGGCACACCTTCTTCATTGACTAGACTTCTGAATCTGGTATCCTAATGTTAGCAACTGTGCTCCTTTGTTGTTAATTTTAATAACAGCAACATCTGAAGGTGATTTGAGTGCCTTGGACTTTGCAGCATTGTAATGATCTTGAATTTACAGATCTGCATTTCATTTATTCCTCATACTTAGAGAGTTGCAAAAAAAAATCATACTGGATCCTATCCTTTGCACGTAAAATATTTCTTTTCAGTTTGTTTTTAATGGCTTTTTCCTAACTATGACTCATGTAAAAAGGCCAGTGTTCTTTATGGCTATCTAAAGACTGAAGAGAGCAATTTTCTTTGGAGTTGTTTTCTAATTCATTATACAGCTGTTTAGAGTGAATTATGGTTCCTCTGATAAGTGTGACATAGTCTTCATACATAGATTTTGCAGATCTTTCTAGCAACTTTTTTCATGAACATCCATCGGCATTCTGGAGGAGATATCATTGTGTCATCAAACTGCATAGTCACGCATGTCACAAAGCAGGACTTAAAGGAAAGGTTTCATTCCCTTTTATTCACACTTTAGGATGATAACGGAGTTGATTTTTTAGCATCAAAACATGCTGCAGTCGTCACGTTCAGTACATGATATCAGAAGGGGCAAATGCTTGCTCCAGGCTTCACATCACAGGGACATTTCAACTATTGTGTAATACCTTGATAACACAGGGCCAAAACAGTAGTGCTTTCAGTAATGCTGGTGAGGGGCTTATTAGAGATTTTACATAGTCTGCCCCCAGTTGTTTGCACTGTGAATATCTTCCACTGACATTTCATGCCAATCAGCTTCTACAAGAGCATCACCACCATTTGATCCATGATTGTGCTTACTGCTAGACATTTTGTTCAGAGTACTAGGGCTTGGTTATGTGTTGGTACACACAAATATTATGGAGGTTTTTTACTACCTTTAGTTTAATTTATCTCTGACTTCATTGGATGTAAAATTTGGACATTACTGAATGCTTTTGAACATTTCACCCTTTAATTGGTTGTGTTGTTTTTTACAGTGGAGCCAGGACTCAGTAATATGTATTGGTATAATATCTCACTGGAACATAACAATGATTTTTTATGCTAAGTTTTGACACTGCAAAACCACAGATAGTAATCTTGATCTCAGAAAAAAAAATAAACTAAGCACTAGGTTAGTACCTATTAAAATAATAATTTACATGACTCTGGTGGGATCAGAAAATTAAGCATGTAGAGTTTCTGAGTACTCCCCTTTTTTTTGTGCTCTTTTTATTTACAAAAAAAGAATAGGAAATGCTGATGGAAGATTAGTAAATGGTGTCCACATTTGAAGCTGTCTTTTCAGTATTCCTGGTCTTCCAGTCTCACAACTTATCTTTTCTTAGGCTTATAAAACATAAAATCACTTAAAATCAATAGATTTCTTTAGAATATTTGGATTTTCTGGCATTTATTCTTTGTTACTCTGTGATTTGGACAACAAACACTATGAACTGAGTAGCCTCAGTTCACTAATCTCTCCCTTGGGTGCATCCTTTCTTAGTTCAGCAAAAACACAAACAAATCTACAGCATGTGGTCAGTACTCAGTTTTCTTGGGCTCATGTGTCTTGTTGAAACCAGAATATTTTCTCTCCAAGACAAGCCCAGCCTCTCATTCTTGGTAAGATTACTCAGTTTTCATTCTCTATTTCAGCTATTAACCCCTTTGCTATTTCAACTTCAAAACTCAACCAAAAAACCTGTAGTATATTTTTCCTTAGAAAATATTCATGTTTAACTCTTTGCTTGTTCAAATAACTTATCTGTATTTGTTCAAATGCAGAACCCTCCAAACAAACAGACAAACAAAAGACTGCACTTAGCCAAAACCAAAAACAAAAAAATTTCAGTCTCAAAAATGCAAAGCTTTTTCAGGAAGCTTTAGATAATAGATTATAAATAGGAAGTTAAAATGGAAATACTTGCATATCTGAATCTGCAGTGTCTGCTACCAGTGCCTTAAGTACTTTGACTGAAAGCACCACAAAATCTAAAAGATTTACTAAATTCTGGCATTTGCAGCTTCACTCACATTAGGCCTGGTAGCTAGCAACTTTCTACCTGAAAAATGATGGAGGGATAAGTTTCAGGTGGGAAAACAAGAGAATATACTCAAATATATGTCAATACTTTATTAAAAAAGATCATTACATTCATAAAAATTAATATGTGAAAATTAAATTTGGGGTTTGTCTCTTGCTTTATTTACACCTTTAGACTTCGTATTTTGATGGTCACTTTCACACATACACCATTCAAAACATTTTTAATCCACATAAAAACTAAAAAGTTCTCAAACTATCAGATGATTCCCAGAGTCGAATTCCCAGGAGAAATAAATAGTATGTGTCATCGAGGAAAATATTAAACTTTATTATTACTGGTGACACCTCTCAGAGCCTACATGGAGAGTTCCTCCAGTCTCCAGAGGACAAACACTGTCAGTGTGGCTGTAACTCACCTATAGAAATCCAGATGAAACTTAAACAAAAATAAAACTTACTACAAATACTTATTCTTGGGGCACCTGCCGAGTGAAATTGTAGTATGGCAAAGGTTTGTCCTGTGATATGCCACTTTCTGGGAGACAAAAACGACATGGAAGAGCTGGGGCAAAAACAATGGTTTCTGGAGAAACATTTACTCGAAAGCTTTTCCCTTAAAAATATCATCTTTCCAGAGATGCAGATGTGCATGATAATCCTATAGGGATGTTGGTATTTGGCCTCTAGGATTTTAAGAGTCCAGTTCCCAAGGTTAAAATATACAGAGAGCCAAATTTTATTTGAAACTATTATACAAGACAGATATGGAAGCTCATGGAGTATTACATTGCAAATCACATATTAAAGAGAGACACATGGCTCTTGAGCTATAAAATGAATAGGAAAAGGAGAGATATTTAAAAAATATCTGTAAGCATTTGTTTTACTCATTAATCTGCTGTTCACAAAACACTATTTGCAGCAGAAATGCCATTACAGGATTTCTCAAAAGCAAACAAATATTTTGGACGTTTTCACTGCTAACATGACTGTGTAACAATAGCAAAACAAATACTGATGTTGAACAATGTTTCTATGAGTGAATGTGTTGAACAGCTGCCACTTTCCACCCTTGAGACCGCTACGTATCTGTGTTGGATGAAGTGATTCCTGTAGCAGTTTTGTAATACGCTTTGTGTTGCAGAGGGGGTGAAAGGGAATAGCTGAATCCATGATATTTAGGCCTTAATCCAGGTTTCATTGAATCAAGTGGGACTGCTGCTTTTGTCAGGACAGTGCTGCTGCTTATGAACAAGTACAAAGGCCTGAATGTGCCCCATGGCAAAACTCCTGACCCAGCACAGTACCTTAACAGCAAGGCATGATTCCCATCTGTGCTAACTCTCCCACGCTCACGCACTTCCATTCTACTAAATGCTGACTGGCGAATGTGGTGTCAGTTTTTGGGAGTACCTGTGGCATAGTGTTCTCTGGACCTGCCTATTCTGAAATGACCTGAAATGTTCTCAAATGTTCACACTCATGTGCTTCTGAGACTGTTGCTTCTTACCAAAGTTATCAAGAGGATGTTGTATCTTTGAAAACAACATTTTGAAGGTTATCTGAATGACTTTAGTTAGATATTACTTAGTAAAATGTGTCCTTCCTAAAGGTATTATTCTGTTCTGGTGATCACAATATTTTGTATGAATGGGTTAAGTTCTATTAGCTACAGATGTTAGCAAGCATCTGAACTTAATACTCATTTCCAAAAACATATTTGAAGGTTTCAGATTTTGCATAATACAGTTAAGCCTAATGCATTTGGAAACATACAGAAAGATACAATGAATAGTTTTGATTGTCATAAATCATTGTTTTGAAAAAGAACTCTGTATTTATCTTTTAACTATGATGTATTGTTAATACAATCTATCAAACAGGCATTGGAGATAGGCATTTTTTGCTTCCTGAAAAACTGTTTGCATTTTCAGAGAGATATGCATGTTTTCTTCCTTTCTCTCATCCTCTTCTCAATGTCCTCTAGTAGAGTATAGTACGCTGGCTAGGGCACTTCTGTGAGATATGGAAAATGCAGCTGCAGTCCCCACTTTTCTGGTTCAGATCAGGACCTGGCTGCACGTGTCCTAAGTGCCAGCAAATGGTGCAGTCCAAGGATTCCCAAACTTACTTTAGTGCTCGGTTTATTCCGTAACAGAAGATGACTTATACTAAACCACCATAGTGGCAGCAGCACCCAGCTCTACAGGAGTCTACCTCCACAGACAAAGATGTTCCTTTGCTGAGATAGTGGCAGCTCCCAGGTCTGTGTCAGATTATGAACTGGCACAGAAGTAAGGACATTGTAGATACTCATTGTCCAGAGCAGCTCATTTTTATTTCTCCTGGTGCCAAAGCAGCAATTTAAAAAGACGTAACAGATACTACCTTCATTCCAAGGTGAGTAATCTAATCTGGTGACTTTGCTTGGGAATTTCCTTCTCCTTCCTTCTCTCTAGAAGCTGCATGCTTAGCTGCATCCATGTTCTGTGCAGCTGGCATGTGCCCATGGATATGTATGTTCCCAAATTTTGTGTGCTTCTGCTCTGAGGAGGGGAACAGGAGATTAAACAGAGGAGAAACCTCAAAAAGAGATTCCTTATTGCCAAGATGACAGTAGATGAAACTCTTAGAGAGAGCAAATATCAGGGAATCACAAAAATTCATCTAGACCATGAAGTACAACATTTGACCAATTAAATGGACAGTGGATGTCATAAGCTTCAAGGTAACAGTTGCCCTGGCTTGGGCCTGATCCCCAGGTAATCGTTTGGGTCAACCCTGACACATGATGTCCCTGTCAGTGTTTAGGTCAGGAATCTGTCCCCCAGCTCAGCAGGAACTTTGCCTGAGCAAGGTCTGTTTGGTTGCCCAGCTTCCTAATATGTGGGCTCTAGGGGTGCGTGTTTGTGCACATGCTTTATGAAAAATACTTTGGTTAAGTGACTGTTACTTGAAAGATCCAGAAGCAGCTTATCAGATGCCAGATGGGAGGCCTGGTAGTTGTTCCTTCTACAGTACTCTCTCTTGCAGCTTTATTCACAGGATGATACTATAGCAGATCACAAAGTTACTGAAGAGTTGCATGTGCTTACTACCCCTTCTGGTACAGTGGCATAACAGCTAACTCTTGGCTCTGAAGCTTGCCTCTTCGTTAAAAATAAAATCTACTTAAACGTCACCATTTCTGAAAGAGTTCTTCAGAGTTCAGAGTAAATTATCTTGGGGACGGTGATAATCACTGGCCTTTAATTGAACTATAGTGCTTAAAATCTAGAGACCGGTTCATGGTTAATCATTTAAGTTCATCAGAAATAAGATTCAAGTTGGGGCAATTAGACAATTGCTTCATTACTCAAACTGTGTAATGATGTTTCACTGATCTTTCGTAGATGATACTATAGTAGATGAAGTGTATAGTTTAAGAATAAGTTATTCCAGTTTTAGTTGGTTGAAAAGTCACTTACCAAAATTGTTAATGGAAGTTATTCAAGATGTGCTGTCTAAATTCTTTCCAATTAGTGTTGAGGTCCTGAAGGGCCAGTCTTTGCTTTTTATTAATATGTTCAGTTTATTAATGTATTTTTTGATATATGCATAGTGTGACTGTCTGGTACATCTCAAGATATTGCATAATTATTATCCTTTTAATTTGTTTTACTTGGGTTCTACTCCATAGTCTTGCTTAAAATTCAGAAATATTTCATAGCTTAATAACTTAATAACTCATTAGAAAGCCATGACATGCACTTGAGGTTACCTCAAAGGCTATCCATATTTAACAGTAAACTTGAGATAATTCATTGACAGTTTGACTGTCATTGACCAGTTTAAATATTTAAGGTTGTGATTTGACCTTTTGTCTAAAATTTAAACCATGTGGAGAAACTGAAATAAATATTGTATACAAAATAGAGGGCTTTATTAGATGTTTATGACATTAAGAAGCCACAAAAAAACTTACACACTGATATAGTACTGTGTATATAATTTCTTAACTATACACTTTTACAAAATGTTATATTCTCTGTTTTAAATGCAAAATTTCCTTTCCTTATTAAAAATCCCTAATAAAAAAAAAAATCTACTTCCAATTTTGGACATATCTGTGGCCAACAAATTATTGCTTAAATATGATATGAGATAGGATCAGGTTTTAGAAAAACAAGACTAATTTTAAATGTTGCATTTTATTGTCTTTCATGCTTTTATTTTGCTATAAAATGATTTCTTTGTATAGTTGCTTGAAGTTATGTTTTCTTGAAACATCTATACTGAGATCTAATGTACAGAACCAAGTCTCAGGGGAAAAGGGATGTCTTAGAGTCAAATTAGAAAGCATTAGAATGGCCTGTTTGGTTTTAATGAACTTTTCACAGAATCGCAGAATAGTTTTGGTTGGAAGGGACCTCTGGAGAATGTCTGATCGAACCTCCCTGCTCAAGCAGGGTCTCCTAGAGCAAATCGTCAAGGACAATGTCCAGTTAGGTTTTGAATATCTCTAAGGATGCTCCACAACCTCTATGGACAACTGGTTCCAAGGTTCAACCACTCTTACAGTGAAGAAGTGATTTCTTATACTCAAGTGGAATTTCTTGTTTTTCAGTTTGTGCTTATTGCCTCTTGTCCTGTCACTGGGCACTACTGAAAAGAGTCTGCCCCCAACGTCTTTACGCCTTCCCTTTATTTATACACATTGATAAGATCCCCTCTGATCCTTCTCTTCTCCAGGCTCAGCAGTACCAACTCTCTCAGCCTCTCCAGACAGAGCTCTGGTCCTGTAGTCATCTCTGTGACCCTTTGCTGGACTCACTCTAATATGTCCATGTCTTTCTTGTACTGGAAGCCCAGAACTGGACGCCCCACTCAAGATGTATCTCACTAGCACTGAGTAGAGGAGAAGGATCACCTCCTTCAATCTGCTGACATTTTCTTGAAGGACTTCCAATGACTGGGGGAGTCTTAAGCTTTCCTGTGAAAACGCAGCATGCTTTTAGTCTCTAATCTTTCACTCTTTTCTCAGAACATCATCTGATAATTGTAAAGGTTTCTCGAGTAAAAAAAAGCTGTAGCTTTGCATCCTGCCCTGCTGTGTGCACATACGCATGGCTTTGAAGCACGCTGTATTGGTGGATGCACATGAAATTTCTCTAGGTTAGCAATGTGCTAGAATGTGCTTTCTCTGTTGATGTCCAACAAATATTTTATTTCAGTGAGCTCAAATGTGCATACTATTCTAGAAATAAAATAAGCATGATAAGCATATTTTGATTAGTTTATGTCATAAAATGTAAACTGCTGTAATGCTTTTACAAGGATACCACAAATTTCCTGTACCTTTCTGTTTTGATTTAACTTCGTAACTGTATTTAAAAGAGCTCTGTGATAAGCTACCATGCAGAGGGCTAATAACCAAGAGGGAAAAGAGGATGGGAAGTATTTTATTCCTCCATAAGGCTTCCTTATTGTTCATCTTTGTGCAGTCTGTCGTCTTTGAGGTTACTGCTGTCCCTCTGCTATGTATATGTTACTGTTGTTACTGCTATGTACTCTTCCTCTGTTTTTAGTGTTTTCCACTTTGTGGATGGCAAACTTGGTGTCTCAAGGGAGCATAAGACTGAATAGTTATTCCATACCAATTTCTGGTGTGCTTCAGATATAGTGCAACTATCCCTCACCCAAGGCTTGGAGGTAACTTTGAAAAATGTGGTTTCACATTCTTATGGGTTGCAGCTGGCATGTTACTACAGCATCTTAATACATTGAAATCAGCTTGATCCACGTTCCCCGGCTGCCTTTTTGAGCAATTGATAACCCACAACCACAGAAAAATGGTGTTTTTAACTGACGGTTTGATGATAGATGCTTATTGTCCATGGGAAGTTTTGAGAATTGACAATGATGTGTGGGTCCTAAATGCTGTGACTTTATTATCTTCAATTTATTATTTTTAAGGCTCTTCCTGAAAGGATGCATACATTTTCAGGCATATATAGTAGTGTGTATATATACTTCTTTGTCATAGCTATCTTTTCTCTCTGTGAATATTCCCTCATAGCTTATATATTCCAAGAAACTGCTTAAAATCTGCCTATACCTTTGAGTTTTGTAGAGAGTTCATTAAATAATTTATTACGGCATGTGTTTTGTTTCTCACTGGATTCCTTCTGGATCAGGAGGTCTGTGTGTCCTGCTATCCTTCTGTCAATGCTGAAAGCTGGCCAGAAAGTCATACTTGCTCTTTCCCATGCAATATCAGAAGCCTTCTGAGGACATTCTGTTATTGCCCTAGAGGAGAAACTGTAGAACCAGTTAAGGTCTTGTAACTTGTGATAGCTAAAACGTTTAAGGCTACCCTAGAGTGTTTGTTTCAAATACCATTGTTTCTATAGTAAATTCAGAAGGTTAGAGCATTGCATATAATCAAGATCAGGATGCATTGTGAAGTGATATTAGAGGTCTGGTTATGTTATGTAATGGCAAGTTCTTATGACACTGAAATATGAGACATCTCAGTGGGAAGCTTTTAGGCCTCTTAATTTTGTGGTACATGATTCTTAAAGGCCTTTGCAGATCCATTTAACATAGATAGCATTAAGTATTTTTTCTCTCAACATCTGTAGTTTGGTTCACATGCCTAATTACTTGTCTTACTACTAGGTTCCTGCCACGTTGTTTCCAGGAGTATCCTGCTCTCAAAGGCATTTTCTGCTAGATTTTGTTCTAAATATGCACAAGAAATGTCTTTATTATTTGAAAGTTAAAAGCATATCCAACTTTTGTCCTTCAAAAGAAATTTGACCTTCTTTTAGTAGAAAAATAAGTAATGAACTAGAGGCTGAAGGTGCTGCACTTCTAACTTCTGCGAGGTCAACAATCTGGTTAAATGGATCATTTCTGCTATGACTAATACAGCTTTCAGGGTGGGGAGGGGGAAGAGGAAGGAATAGCACTCCATGTTGTATCAGACAACTGTAACATAGCCCAAAGCTCTTTAAAAACTGGAGTGAAACTGGAATGTACCATGCTCTACTTGCTGGAGCAGTCCAAGATTTTTGCCTGGCTAGAGAGCACTTCTACTCTATGTATACTACAACTTGGAATTTCTTTCTAACCATTTCCTAAGTAAGCACAGTTTAGTTAACAGACTGATTTAGAGGCTGAATTCCAGTATTCTTTCTCTGTGAATACTTTATTTGCTTAATTTGTTTAATTAACTCATTGCAAAGTAAGAAAATAATCACAGTGAGTAAAAGTGATGGGTCTTGGTTTTAGCTAGTTTTATTTAGCAACCAGCTGAAACAGAACTTCTTGTAGATGTTACAACACCAGTACTTTTTGTAATTTTGTCCCTAAAGGAGATAGTCACTAATATAATGATAATTAAAAAATGTTATTGCAACATGTGTTTATTTATCTCACATCATGAAGTACTCTAAGAAACTAGAGGATTCTTTGTTTACAGCTAGTCTGCTAATACATTAAGAACTCTTTCAATATAATCTTTAACTCAAGGTTTGAAACAAATTTTATTCTCAAAAATATATTGATAAGTGCATGAGCTGAGCATGTGATTAAAAATACTGTGTTCATGTAGTATGCCACAGCAGACATGTCAAAGTATAATTAATTTCTAGAGTCCATAAGAGAGCAAATAGATCTGTGGCAGAACCTCAGGTGCTGTGTTGTAGAGAGTGCTGTTCTGTGTCAGTTGCTCTGAAAAATAAATCTAACACATTTTGATGCATCCCAGAAAGGAGGTAGGGACACATTTTTCCTGCAGGGTAACTGCCCTAACATTCTAGTTGTTCAATGAAGAAAGTACGCATTTCCGTTGTCACGGCAGAAAACAATGGACACGAGTTCTTGAAAGCTTTTAGATGAACATTCTTAAAAGATGCTGTGCAAATTTATTATTTCTGATTTTTTTCAATTTAATAATAGCTAAATATAGTGCTTACATAGGGTTAAATTAATCAACAGCTTCCTAATTAAAACAAATATCTCCTAGGGATTTAAAATGTGGAAATATTTTGCTATTATTAAACTGTCAAAATGCTTTTGTCAGATAAGGTAAGAAATGGATTGTTGAACCTAAGAACCTCTTGCATACTATTCCTGAATACATTAGCATTAAATATTTTGCCTTCCAGACAATAAATTATGAAAAGGCTCTTTAAAGTGGGAGCAAGAGGAATAAGATGGTGGACTCCAGTGAGTTGATAGTTAACACGCGTTTGTAGTACTTGCAGCCTCATTTCATAAATGCTGTAGTTTGTGAGGAGCTGTGTTTTCCTTTTGGAAAACCTAGTATAATTTGAATACTTATTTGAAAGTTTTGCTTTAAAGAAGTCATGGACATAGAAGCTCAAGCTAAATATAGCTCTGGATGAGGAGAATTAACAGAATTATGGAGTAAGCTTTTCTTCACTGGCTTTCACTTTCATGAGATTTAAAATTCTCCAGATTCATGACTAAACTTTTTTAAACTAATAAAATGGAATTTATTGTGTTAACTTTGCACACTGTAGACCAATGTCATGAAAAATGGTCCCAGAGAAACATGCCACCCTTCTGGCTCTTCCTGTCTCCCTGTCGCACTTCGACATTTCCACTTGATAGTCTAACTTTTAGCCATGCTGTGATACGATTTGTTAAAGCTATTAATGAGCTCTGTGGCTCTGGTAAACAGCAGATCAAATTGGTTTGACCTCCTTGTATTAAAAAATGAACTAAATGAACAAATCAGTGGTATTAATGTGATTTAAATGTGACTATTACCCTGAATAGATTTTATGAGGATGTGACTCAAAAAGATATCTGGTGCATTTTCATGTACAAAATCCAGAATCTGCTTTGAATGTTTATCTTAAATTTGTCTGTAAAGTATGAAAGTCCATTTCAGCCACATAATTACCTTTTAGTGTCCTTTCACATCAGCTGTAAAATGTCAAACAAACATCAGCAGCTTCAGCAATGGATCCATTTTATAAGTGTATAGTAAACTTCTTCACCCTAGTAAAGTTTATTTAGGTATCATAAATTGATAACATTTTAATGCATGAGGAAAGCATGTTTTCTTTCTTCTGAATCAGGCAATGTTCCCCTGATAACTACCCTAAAGTAAAATATAATGAAGTCAGCTTTAGTTTTATGAGCAATAACATAATGTCATGTGCTGGCAAAGTTTATGAAATAACTGTATGTATAAATTACATTAATATTAAAAAAGAACAAAGATTATAAAAGGTATTTAATATGACATGAGAAAAATACAGACTCTAGAGGACTTTAATGGGAGAAACACTTTTCTCTTCTGAAAAGGAATAGTGAAATTGAATAGGAAAATCCAGTGTCAACAAACCTCTGAAGATTTTTCTCTCAACTCTGTTTGAATTTACGGAAGGTGAGTACAGCCTTCCTGTAAGGCTTTGAATCAACCTCTAAGTTTCCACTGCAGAAATCTCTTCTAGCATCCTAGCTAAAAATCCAACCCTATCCCCACCCCAATTACTGAATCCTATAGGATTTTTCCATAGAAGTAATTAAGAATATTCATCTTTTCACTTTTTGCCATAAATCTCAAGAGCCTAGGGGGAAAAAAGTCTTTACAGAAATGGAAAATATCACTTGTGAGTAAAAGCAACTTGCCCAATGTCACACGTCAAATGTCCTGAGTGAGAAATTTCCATACAAATTGCGTTGTGAACTCTGTGTGTGGGATGATACAGCCATTAAGACTGGAACTATCTTCTTGCATTTCCGCATAGCCTGGAGTGGTGCCACACACCAATATGTGCAGTGTGGTGTTTGCATGGGATCTGTTTGCGTAACTGAAGGCATGGAGTCTGGGTAAACAATTCCCATCGATTATGTCTGCTCAGCAGTATTAGTCTCAATACTTAAATATTTCAGGCTAATATCTATTTATTTTCTCAATGTACTGGAGTGTATGAATAAGCTTTAGTGTATAAATACTCATCCCTAACACTCAGTGCTGAACGTGCTCTCCTTTCAATAGGATTTTAGTTTTGTCCCAGTAATATTAGCTTAAAAGCCCATCAGTGGTGTGACCTTGTGCTAATTCAAGCCTTATTATTGCCTGTATAACGTGCTGCCCTGAGTCATTCAAAAGATAAATACGAATTAATTCAGTGGTTCAGTGGAAGATGATGACACAAGTATTTTAGCAGACCAGTAAATTGATAGGCATTATCAAAACCAGTGGGACTTTCACATGCACTAACAGATACAAAGGGAAATTTTGCAGTCATTTCCAGTGATTATCTTGTCACCAGGCTGACATTTCTCCTTGCTTAGTTAATGACCTATTCCTAAGCTGTCTGACCCTGAAGGGTCATCAGCAATATTTTTTGGTCCCATTCCAGTCTTGTTTCAATAAAGCTGCTTCTCCATTCCAGCAGCTCTTTTGGTGTTGGCCTTTCAGTGGAGCACCCTGAAGATGGTACACTGCATGCTCACATGAGGAGTTTTTCCTTCTGGTGGATCTTGCTTGTAGTGAATCTTTAGTTAGTCTGTTGCCATATTTTATTTTGGAAGGTGTTGTAACTCACGGTAATTGACACTAGCCCAAATCAAGGTCAGTGTCAAACCTGGTACTGGTGCCAGTAGTCTGTTATCCCTGGCATTGCTACACCACTTCTCTGAAGGATGTTAGTTAAGTCAACAGTAGTGTGTTTCTGTCACTGCTGCTACATTAACTCTGGAAGATTTGCTGGAAAAATTACCTTGGCAGCATTCATTTTGTCTTTTTCTTTCCTGCTAGACAGCATAGCAATGCCAAAAAAAATGATTCTAGTGGAGACTAAGCATTAACTCCCTACAACTTTTGGATGTAGCTGATCAGGGAGTCCTTTAATCTCCTGACCATCTTCAGGTTCTGTGTAGAGTCCCAAAGAGAGATGGGGGCCACAGTTTTGTTCAGTCGCTGCTAAACTGTAGTCTGAAGCAACTGTCCTGCTCTCATCTCTTCTATGGAGAGCAAACTTGAGAGGTCCAATGTAGACTCTACTGCCTTGTTCTGCTTCTCCTCTTAAGTGTTGTAAACACTAGCAGGGAATTGCAGTCATGAAAAGCTGAAGGTAGCTGTTAAATTGCTGGTCTTCTAGCAGTTTTCCACCCAAGCTGGATTTGGCCATGAATTCGAGCCTGTCCCTCACTAAAGCTCATGGTCATATTCAGAACTTAGTATTTCGTGTAGTAGAGTGGGCTTAGTCTCTGGTTTTTCCAACCTCAGTGACTGTGAAATCAGAGGAATTAATTGTGGGAAAACAACAGTAGCAAAGAGAAAGGCTAGTGTTTGAGCCACCCTTCCTCTCTCTCTTTCTTGGCTGTGAATATTTAGCCATGCGAAAGCATAAAGAATAAAGGAGAAGCATTGACTTTAAGCTCATTATGTAGCGTGTTGGTATGATACAATTCTAAGGCAACATTGTGCTGCAGTACCATTACCCAGTCAGGTAGTTTGAGCATATATATTTCAGTCACAGTTCAGGAGTTCTTTTCCTTCATGGTTCTAAGTACCTTACCATTATTATCTGCCTTTCTGTGGTTTTTAGACAGTAGTTGACTATGATAATATTACAGTGCAAATTAAATTCTGCTTCCAGTGATTTTTCCTGTGTCTCATTTGCTGCTTTCCTGCACAGGTTATGAAGTGTCACAACTCAGTAGTACCAATTATTAGTTTTTTCATTTAATGGGCAGTTTTAATGTTCTAGGAGAATCCATTTTCTTTACTTAATGATAGTGTTTTTAAGCTGGTGCATAACATTTAACTAGTTATTATTTGTTCTTTACTCTTTGAACATGTCTAGTTATACTGTTCTGGCGTCATTGCAAGTACAGTTCTACAGTATAAGTAAAGCAGGCACTCGTGATTTCATGGATAGTTTCAAGTTTAAGTCTTTATTTTTCTTGTGTTTAGTCCTAATTATATAACATTTCTAGTGACACTTCAGCATTGGCAAAGCTCCCATAATGTCAAAAGTTGCATAAGATCTGAGTCTGTGAAATATGCTGCTAGGAAAATATTTTACGTGTTTCAGTATATTTAGGTGTACTTCACTGATGCTCTCCTTTCAAAAGGATTTAGCTAGCCATACCAGTCTCACCAGATTAATGGTGGACATTTAAACCCAGGACAAGCAAAAGAAATTTGGCATAGTGGTATGGTGCCTACCATACCTAACTTTTAGGGGCCTGCTTCCAAATGTAGAATTTATAAATACGAGCTAAGCATAGAAAGCAGGCTAAGAAAGGGCTGGGCAGGCACTACTTTTCCACTTCTTCTGCCAAAGCTGTGAAACTCGATCTAGAGTGGAGATGCCCAAATTCCATGCATATGCCACATATGTAGATGCCACGTGTCTTCTGGAGGTCCAGGCTTAGTTGTCTTCAAGATGTGAAACACTATTCCCCACCATACCCCCCCAAGCCTGTTGTAGTTCTGTATCGATCATCACAACTTATTACTAGAGATGGCTTTGAAGGGAAGAAGTTAGATTATTCTCTAAATCTTTAAGTTGATCTCTGGGCTGGAACCATGCAGCAGTCCTTCTTGTCCTATCTGTAGTTTCCACATCTCTGGGTCACCTCCATGTAGGCAGTGAGGACAGCAACAATGCAGCATTTGTGGGCTCTGCTTTGAGAACATACTCATTCACTTCATGATATATTGAAACTTGATTTGGTTATAACCTTACAGCCTATTTCAACTTCTAATTTTTTTTTTGAAATATTTTTTACCTGTATCTTAGCTGAATTCACAAAGCAAAACATGTTTATTCATGTATTATATCTGGATTTTAAAAACACATTCAACAGGAATGCATAATTCACATTAAGCCAGTAGAGCTGAAGTGATTTCTACTCATGGATGTACATTCTGCCGTTGTTTGGGAAATGAGCACAACTACCATCACGATAGCTGAATGCGATGTGCGGCTGTTCTTCCACCACTGCTTATACCTGCTATATTAATGCAACCTGACATCAATTTCAATTTACATTATAATGCCGGGCTATTAACTGCAGCTGTTCAAAAGTAGATTCATTTCCCATTGAGCCACCTCTTTGGTGAAGGCGATAACCTCTGGAAGCCCAGCAGGAAACAGCTTCAGTCATTCCAGTTGAATCTGCCGTCACATGTGCCAGTGCTCTCTGTCTCTCCACGTCCCTGTGGTGACTTCTGAATTTACTAGCCACTTAGAAAGTTGACCAAGAAAAGTTTTAATTGGAGCTCACACTAGACCAGAAGATAAGAATGCAAAGTAAATATGGCTATGAGTTAGGGGCCCATGGAAGTAGTCTTCAGTAGAGTAAATGCTGATTTCCGGTTGTTCAGAACTTTTACTTACTTTAATATACAGGGCAACTTAGTAGAATAGGGCATTTGGTCACCTGAAATCGAACAAATTACTTCACTTAGGAGAGAAGCCATTAGAGCTATACAGTAATTTCTCTTCTACAAAACATGTCGTTGCCATTTTGATGCTATTTGGATTTTCTGCAAAAGATTTGGAACAGAGCAAAAGGTTGCATGACTCCAAAAAAATTTTGGTTTTAAAATTTTAATTGTTTGTTTAGAGGAGCATTTTTTGAAATGAGGAGAAAAAAAGGAAGGAGCTATGTGACAGGGAAAGGGTCCTAGTTTTATTTTTTGTATTGGTATGGGAGGATATTGAGGAATGTCTTGCAGTTTATTTTTCCAAAAGCTTTCTTTTTTTTTTTTTTTTTTTTTTAATGTATAATGAAAAGTGCATTGTGTGATGTTTGGCACATTTGTCAAACTTTGCTGAAGAAAAAAGAATACATATGTGTGTGTGATGATGCTAAAACAATGTTAGAAAGCTCTCTGTACAATCTGCAAGTTCCCTTTGAATCAGAGGTGCACTGGGTTTCTACACCTGACTGCAACCTCCATTTTGAATACTGGATTAGTTTACCTTCTCCATTGTCGTCTTATCTCCATTTTGGATTGAGATTTCCTGGGAAGGGAGATGGGGCCAACAGTGCAAAGTGAGTGACAGACTGGCCCCTTTTCAAATGTTGCCTCCCAGTACAATAGGATGGGAGAAGCTATTGAAATCCCATTCATTCGGGCTTCTTGACACAGGCTTGGGGTCTGCAGCAGTAAAATGCCCCTTGAGACAGAACAAAAGGCCAGTTGTTTTCATACAGTCCTTTAAAATACAAAGTTAGGGAGAACCCACAGCGTCAGCTTGGGCAGGGGAGAACAAACGAGGCATTCTCTCCAAAGAGACCACAGAAGAAGAGAGACTTTCTGCACAAGAGGAGGAGAAACTATAATTCAGATAAGTTATGTGCAGCATGGCCATATGCAGTCCTCTCCTTAGAGGAATCCAGGCTGAGCCTACAGAGCAGCGCAACATTGTGTGGAGACAGAGTCAGTGAACCTGCAAAAAGCTTTACCTGTTTTCCATGTGTTCCTCTTGTGAACATAAATGGAGGAAATTAAATTATTACGCAAATTTGGGTATCTCCAAAAAATTCTTACAAAAATTTGGTATCTCCTACCAGACTGGAGCTCTGGGCAATGGGGTATGCTGAGCTACCAAGGAGAATACTGGATGCAGCATTTCTGTAGGGGAGGAACCACAGTGTGATAGACTGTTGTTGTTTAATCGGCAAGTATAAAGTAATATATATGTAGTGGAAGTGGAAGTGTATACGTAGTGGAAGCCATCAGAGCAATTATTAGGACTGTGATACAGACACCTATTCTAAAGTATTAATAGTAGTTAATTGTAGTTAATTTCTTTGTCTTACTTTCTATATGCATTAACTGAAAACAGAGAAATGGATTGTGCCATCTAACAATAAAATATCAGACTGGAATATGTAATCTGACTGAATTTTTTTCTATCTGTCTTTAGTGTATGCTTGAGTTTTCTGCTATTTGTTTTCCTGGTTTTTAAAGTGAGATGACAATTCCCACAAGACGTGGAGTGATCTTAAATTTATGATATGTCAATGAAAGGCATCTTAAAGCACTACTGTTATTATTAGCACATGACTTTTTTATTAGGTTATTAAAAACTAGTCAAGCTGTCAAAAACATATCATTTAAAAATAAACACATTTTAGAATATCAGCCATTTTGCCAGGTCATAAAAAGAAAGAATGTTTCAGATTGTATCAAGTTTAGAAGTATGTTACCTGAGTGAGAAGATTCATGAGGGACCAGCTGATGCGTATGGTTGTTCTTATGCATAAGTTAACCCGAGTGTCAGTCAGAGTAAAAGGAAACTGTCTAAGATTGTGATTGTCCCATGTAAAAGAACATCTAAAAAGTCCCATACAAAATTTCAGTTTTTGATTTCTGTCAAAATCAGATGACACAGCCTGCCATGAGAAAATAACTGTGGCATTTTGGGCCCATCAGATTGTGGAAAGCAGATGTATGACAGTTATTCCACCCTTGGATTAGAGGATGTGTCTAGGTAAAAGGAAAAATCCCCAACTGACTTCTTAGACTCTTAGAAGGGTTGGCTTCTTGTGTAATCTGTGGCAATTCTGATTTTACTCTGATTTGTTTTAGAAAATCAAACTAGAGGAGTGGCTTTAAAGATCCTTTTACATGGTATTCTACTAGCTTGCTCAGTGCATGCTCTTGTTTGCAATCACAAATAAAAATCAGAGGAGACCTATAGCCTAGAGAAATTGAAAATCACTGTTGTCTGCTAGCAGGTTCTATTAACAGGTTCTGTTAACACCTGCTTACTACCAGCAGTTAGAGCTGCAAAGGCAGCTAAAGACCAGGTAAGATTTGACAGTTGGCCATATAGTGAATTTTTGAGAACCTCAGCCGTTTGAGGTGTAAGAATACCTTGACTGTCAACAGCTCATTCAAAAATTGCTGGTGATAAAAAATGCCAGTCCCCTTTTTCCCTAAAGCCATTGCACTCCTGCTGAACTGCCTGTCTTCTGTATCATTTTACTTAGTTCAGTGACGGATGGATTTGCAACGAATTTTTCTTCTGTGTTTCCCTCCCTGATCTAGTATCATTATTCACTCCTTACTTATACCAGATTTGAATATGCCATTGTTTCTTGGACAATAAAAATATCACTTGCCTAGCAGTCATCACATACGTTAAATCTTTGCCATATGTGTATTACATTCCTGTGTCATAATCCTTGGACAGAGCCTGGGTAAATTCCTCTGGCTCAAGTTTTGATATGAGGTTTGTAATAACTGAGAAAGCTTCCATTAACAACTGGTCAGAGCATTAAGCTAATATTTTATCAGAACCATTTGCAATATTTGGATGAAGGTTGCAGTGGGAAGGTACTGATCTTCAGTGCAGGACTCTCTTGTAGTGTGCTCATTAGAGGTCAGATAATGAACTATTTTTTTATGTTTGCAAAAAAAGGATAAAAAAGATGGCGTATAGATTATACCTGTGTGTAAAGAGAGCTTAGGACATGCTGTAATTCGTGCCATAGGAACTGCTTGAGCTTTGCAATTCTGATGCTGCCTGGATTCTCCTCTCTGAGTTTTTGGCTGCCTGCAGCAGAATTTCCATTGCTAATATTGTCTCTGGACCACACAGCAACAAGAGTCAGAGAAAGTCCTAGTGTTTAGCATTTCTTTCTCATATGTTTCTGTAGCTCCTCCTTATTTCTTTTCTTATATTTGGCTATAGATGTGAGAGTGAGATCACACATGTACAGAGTAAGAGCGTGCCAGGTTGTTTTTTGGGTCTTCACTGTCATGGTGGAAACGTCACAGACTACTATTCGCCACTGTTTACTCTTTACAGCAGTCACAGGATATTTATAAGTACTTTCACAGGCAAACATACCTTTTTAGCTACAGGATGTTGAAGGCATTGACCTACCATATAAAAACAGTGTAGTGCTTCTGATCCAGTGGTTCTGAGTTCTCCATTAGACATCTGAAATGAGCCAGTAAAAAAAGCAAAGGTGGTTTAAGCATGACACTTGTTCATTGGTTTTTTTCTTCAGCTCTCTTCATAATTAAGGGCTTTACTGAGTAAAGGAGATTCCCAGCAGTCCCTGGAACTGGATTAACAGCACAAGAAAGTCCCCCGTACTAACCACATGTTCACTCCCTTTATATCTTTCCGTATACAAGCCCTTCTTCAATTTATTTAAATGAATTGCTGTAATATGCCTCTGTGGACTTGAAGAAATCTAGTCCGATTTTATTTAGAAGCACAGTGGTGCATAGAGTCTCTGTCTGAAATTAGGGCCATTTTGTACAATTCACTGCAGAAACACAATTTAAGAGAAATCCTCTACACTGCTGAGTTAATAATCTCAGGTGACAAGACAAAGGGTGGGAGAAAGGAATAGTGTTATCTCGGTCATACACTCTTGAGGCACAGATTGTGACTTACCAAAGGTGATGGCTGCAGAGGATGTGTAACTCCATTTAGAATTGAACCTAGATCCCTGTTTCTGGATAGCCGGCCTTAATTACAAGGCTGACTTCTATCTTGTCAGATATTATAAACACTACAATTATTTGAGTTTGATATCATGCTAGGCCATGTGTGGTCGTGGGAGCAGTATAGCTAACATAAAACAGGGATGCATTTCTTTTTACCTGGTGATCTGTGAAATAAGTAAATTTTTGTCTTCCTAAGTTATGAACTGCGTCCTTACTAGACTGGTACAAAGAAAAGGATCATTTTAGTAAATTCCTGTTTTATAGTTGCTGTGTCAGTGAGCATATCCAAGCAGTCTCCATTCACTTCTAAAGTCACCTTTGTGTTAACTATATAAATGTTTGCACCAGTCATGCGGCACATCTTGGTTGTGTTCTTTACTTTTGAGAAAAAGTTTATTCTTTCTTTAGCCTCAGCTGAATCAGCTGTTTTTACATGAAGCAGTTTATTTGGGGGTATCTGCTTATATGATTATCTGGGATGCAGAGGAATCAGCTAACAAAGTCAGTAGGTGTAGGTTATTGACAGATGTGCTCCAGGGAGTCCAGCTGTGGTATGCAAGACATTACCATCCCTTTGCTGTCCATCCCATCCATCTGCCTGAGGTTACCAACCCTACAGCAGAGCTGACAAAATTGAACATGGATGCATGTGCATCAGTCATTTAAGTGCAAAGACCAGGGGCTTAAATCAAACTTAGCTTTTTTTATTGGCAATACAAGCTGAACCACCACTAAGCTGTGCACTGAGCCAACTACATCAGCTCTGCAGTGGAGATAGAAATGTTGTGCAAAGGGGAAATAATGAACTGGCATGTCAGCAGGGGCGAGAGTATCTAAAACACGGCTAAGGAAGTTTGTAGCAGAGTCCTCAAAAAGTCGCTGCAACAGTGAGCTGCGTGAGAGCTCTGCAGTCGAGCGACTGTCTGTGCCACAGCCTTGTTCGTGAGCAGCATCAAATCATAGGGCACCCACAGTGGTAAGAGCCACATCGAAGCACGTCGTGTCTGGAGGTAGGTCCTGTGGAACCACACTGGTTACGGTGGGTTCACAAGCGTAGCGAACACGAAAAAATAATCTGAACCTGAGTTCACACACTGAAACCTGTGTGAGCACTCAGGATATTCTGACAAATTAAATGCAGTGCGATCCCTGATAACCAGCACAGCTCCTCCTCCTGGAGAAATTTGAAGCCATGCATTGTGAATGCTTTCTAAGACAGCACTTGCTCATCATGCATTTTTAGACACCATATCAAGGCCAGAGGCCATGTACCTCTGACACTGTAATTTGTATCTTATTGGTAATGGATTGGGTTGGGATCTTCTGCAATAGATATGATAATCCTGTAATAATTAGCCTTTAAAATGTTGAATTTTATTCTGATGTCTGTAGGATTTTAGGTCACAAAACACTGTTGATGCCATGTGTAAACTGCTGATGCATTTGTAAAATAGAATATAATACCATAGCTGGGTTGAAATCTTTAATAAAAAATCTAATTTCTAGCTTTTTGGTTTTCTTTTGGCAATACTGACAGTAATAAGGTGTCTCTTTAAATATCTTATAAATAAGGACATAATACTACTCCCTGTGTTTGGATAATGTATTTTTATACGTTTGGGGGATGGGCTGGGGAAGAAAGAGAAAATTGAAGAGACATTTAAACATGTCAATTCTAGTTCAAAAGTTACACAAGCAAACACTCTTGACCAAGATGTTGAATTATAAAGTTTGCTATTCTGTAAAGTTAAATAATTGGAAATAATGCTGCCAATAAAAAAGACATTCATTTATTTACTTAAGGTGCCCATTGTTAGCACTAATAATACATTTCAACATATTGAAATTGCCAGATAATTCTTTTGTGACTTTTATGCTGGATTATATTGTTATTTAAATGAACCTGTAGACCACGCTGTAATAAAGAAATGCATGTTTTGCCTAACAGTTATCAACCAGCATTCCAACAAAATGAGAATTTTTACCTCCATTCATTCTGAGGGGAAGCTGGAGGTCACTGTATTCAGTATGGACCTCTTTAAAGCCTTTCAGCAATGAATAATTATAAGCCAGAGCTTCTGAAATTACCTGTATTCACTGTAGGGAAGAAGAAACTTTTATCTCTTGTAATGAAGTACACTTGCTCATTCAAACGTTGTAAGACTTCCTTAAAATGGCAGTTATATTGTGCTGATGTAGTATTAGGAAAAGTAATAGAAGAAATTGATTTTTAAATATACAGATACCCTTGTTTATTCAATTTTACTTTTCTTGGATTTTGGATCCATCTTGACAAATAATACAGATGGAAAAAATGTTGTTTAGTTCTTATGTAAATAACCTTATCTGCACAAATTGCTGTTTACTAAAACAAATGTTACTTCATTTGCAGTTTCAAATTCGTTTTGCACTTTCATTTGAAGATTGGAGTTTGAAACTGTTTTGGTCATGCTAATTTTTCTATATTAAGTAAGTTTTAGAAAAAGATTTTCTTTTTTATAGTTCAAAACTATGCAGAAGATAGGAATTGAAAATATGGCTTGCAGCAATAGGCTTTGGACTTCTCCCTTTGTTCTTAAAAACAAACAGGTTGGCAGTATTCATTGGTGTAAAGGAACAGCAAACTCATTCAATATCTGGGGAGTAATTTTTAAGAAATTATATACAATAATTTGTTAATTATTGACAGAAAAAAGCATGCAGTTTTACTTCTGAAAATGTGCGTTCCGGTTAATGAAAAACATTACCCTGCAGCCTCTGTGGGATATTTTTCCACTTGTAAAAAGTTTTTTTTTTTTTTTTTTTTTTTTTTTTTTTTAAGAGGCAAGGAGTAAAACCTATCCCTCACTTTCCTAAATGAGATTTTTTAAGCAAGACCTGATTCAATAGACAAAGAAAGAAGTTAAAATTTGGGAATTTTGCTCTTGAAATGTGTGCATTTCTATTTAGAGTGAAATTACCGTGATGCTTTTTTCTATACTAAATGGCAGATTTAAAATTGAGGTGATTGTTTCAATCAAGGATCTGTTTCCCATATGTTGAACAATTCAGAGCTTTTATTTTTGAGTCATCTTCTCTGTTCTGTATTGCACAACCCCCTTGTTTTACTCTGACTCAAAAACCAGTTGATCTATTAAATAAAATCTAGCTTTGTAAATGAGATAATTCCCTAGTAGCTAAAGGTTGTAATGTTGCCCATGAAGCTGGTCAGACTGAGTCACGCTGCTCTGTTATTTCTCCTACAAGATGGGAGAAGAGGCAGTGGGAGTAGTAAACTGAGAGAGAATGTTGATATTATAATTTGCTTTTTTAACATTCCAGTCAAGGCATCTGTATTAATGGATAGGAGCCAGGTAGTTTGTAACTATATATATCTGTCACTCAGCTAAATAAATATTTGTTAGATCAGAACTTTGTCTGTGTTACTCATATTTAAATATGGGCTATATGTTCCATACTCTAAGAGACTAATCCATATTTCATTCAACTGTTTAGTAAACTTTCTGTCCTCTGTTCATGTGCTCAGGCTTCCAAGCTGCGGTAACACACACAAATAGGCATCTAGAAAAGCGAGCATTAACATCTTATTGTATTTCTAATAATACTTTTGTACTGTAAAATAACTAGGACAAGAACCTATAGGCAGTACCCAGAAACAGAGCAAAGTGTTGCCCACTCCAGAGAATTTACATCCAAGTGGCTCAGAGATGTAGATATTTTCTCAGGTTTCACAAGTTGCCTTGTGTCAGCTGATGGCTATGTGCATTCTTAGACCTCAGCAAACACAGAGCCATCAAGCTGATTTAGCCTCTTCTCCTGCAGTAACTTTTAAACCCAAAGGCAGGAGAGAACAGGTGGATATAAGGAGCTGGGGAGGTGCAAGGGGTTGGTAAGAAGGTTAGCTGTGTGGGTAGTGGGTTCAGTGTTGCAATGCTGTAGCTGTTGTCAAGCTTTTCTCCTGGCATCTGAGTTAAGAGGAGGCTTGAGAGGGGATTTGAAGGAGGATAACGAGGCAGCTTTGTGGACTCGAACAAGGAGCCCTCCCAAGCATGAGGGGCAGCAGGGGAGAAAGCACAAAGATCCTTGCTTGAAAAGGTAACAAGTGGGTGATGGACTCTGCTGTCAGGGGCTGACTGGAGGTGGGAGCTATTGCCTCTGGAATAAATACATGAGAATAGGTTGGGAGGGGATTAGGCTGAGACTGCTTTCAAATAAAAAGCCAGCAGATTATGTTTATATAACAGAAAAGGGGAAACTAAAGCAAAGAGGAGTAACAATGGTCAAAGTGATGAGCAAAGAAAATGACAGTATCAAAAATATTCTTCAAGCCTTTCCAAAGCTCTTCTTTCAATAAGCAGAAGCAAGAGGTGCATTGTAACGAGGGCTTTGTGTGCATCTCCATCATAACCAACTCCTCACAGTTACTTTCTCAAACTCAGGAATTATACCTGGAAATTTTCTATGCCTGGCATTTCTACCTTTGAGGTGAACAGTGTTATGGCTTGAACAAAAATAATTTTCTTTATTATGAGGAAAATAGGACAAAAGTATACTGTACTGTTCACAAAAGCAAGTCACTGAACTCACTTGTATTATTTAAATTATTATAAGAATGAACTTTTTGTATTTAAGTTATTACAAGAATTGGGGTTTTTGCTTTTAATTTGTTATAATTATTTGGTTTGTTAAATAATTGCTTTCCCTGTGTCTTCAGATACAAGTTTTCGTTACTTGCTTCCGAAAAAATACTGCCTTTCTTAAAAGGGTGTTTACTACCAAATAGACCTATAGCAAAGCGTATGTCTGTCCTTAGGCAACCATATTCCTCAAAATCTGAAAGAAGCATAACTTCTTGCCAGGTTGAGGGTATACTGAGTTCTTATATGAACCATCTGTTGTTGATGTAAAGGCAAGAACAGATGATCTGAGCTGGCCTGTAAGTGCAATAGCAGTTTGATTCTGCTATGCATGGGAGATCCAGCATTTAGTTTGACCTCGTCACTGCTGTTCTCTGTGCCACTGGAGACCCGTGGGGTTCACATCCTTTCTTTTTCGGAGGAATGCAGCCAGCACCACTGCTCATGTGGCCACTGCCAACTGGTATCCACATTGCCATTTTGGAGGTCATTCCTTAAATCTTTTCTTTTTTTACATCCGACCCAAAAGAAAACACACATTCAGTGTTTTAGAATGAGAACATAGTAAATTGGTGCCAATTCTGCCAAATGGATTAATTTAATAATGAATAGTAATTAGTGTCTGGATGTCAGGGGTAGCCTTATTACAGTATGTACTTACAGAATACTTTATAATCAATTGCAAAGCTGTAGGATGATTTTGACATGTGACATATATACAAGGGTGCTCTAATCCCTGATTTAGTGTAACATTTAGCCCTGTTGTGAACACTGTCATTTGTTTAGTGTACAAATCCTATTAAGTCAACCACCAGCTGTAATTTTGGAAATTAGCCGAATATTCCAATAAAGAAGCACAAAAGACTGTAAAGATTGAATAAGTTCATTGTTGGGGAGGGAGAGACTGTCCTCTTTAATTTTTTTTTTTTCCTTTTAAAAATACTTTGTGGTTCGGCAACACAGACAGTGCATATCTTTGTGTCCCCACACAGTCACCATGTTAATAACTGTTTGCTGGTTGTGGTCAGTTAACTTAAAGCTGGCACGCTGGTATTATAGGTCACAATAGGTTATTCTTGAATCAAATGTAGTATTGTTGCTTCAAACCAAACTCCTAACCCATGACAAAATTCATTATAGCTCTTCAATTTATAATGGTGTTTGAAAGGATGAGCCTGTGATGATATGAAAGGAGGTACAATTCCTTAACATTTTTCCAAGCAATGCATCATCCTGTTCCTACTTTGCTCGAGCTGTTTGGTGTCTCTTGTTACATGCATGCACTTGGTAAGAAGTTATTATTGGTCTGGAATCTGGCACTTGTTTGCTTTGTTGCAAACATAAAAATAGATTATAAAATGTTCACTGACCTGGTGAACATGGGTGAGCTTCTAGGATATATTTCTCCACTGAATGTATGTTTTATACATTTCCATTATGCACATAACTGCAAGGGAGTCAATCCAAAACTTGTCTTATTCATTGTATTGTGATGCCACAAAAATGCTAGGCCCATCCTTGATGCGGTCAGTCACTGGAAGCCTGACAGTGCTCTAGAGGGTAGTTAGGCCCTAGAAACTCATTTGTCCTCTAACGGAGAACATACTCCAGGTGTTGCTGATGTGCCAGGCAGCATCACTCTCTGACAAGAGCCTCAACTATTCCTTGACAAGAGTCTGGAGGGAACTGAAAAGCTTGAGAAGGGATTACCAATGGCTAGAATAAAAAGTTGAGTTGGTTCCCTTTCAGGCTCTCCAGTCAGATCAGCAGATAACCTGATTCCTACAGCTTATAAAACAATCACAAGGACAGAGGTTAAAATTAGAAAACCAAATGAACCCCTTGATGATCCTGTGAGGAAAGAATCTGCTTCTCAAGGCCTAAAATACTCTTCCATGATGGCAGTGGAATAAGATGGCTTGGAAATACCTGATTTGGCCATCAGTCTAGTCAGATCAGTGGGCTGGGAGACAAATCTTTGGGAGCCTAATCTTCAGTTCCAGTTCTGGAAAGCTCTGAACCCTGTGGATCCTATCTGGTACACCAACAAGTGTGGATGAGCGCTGTAGCATCCCAGCATAGATGGTGAGAGTCTTTTAGACCAAAAAAAGATCAACACAGATGTGTCAACATTGTCAACGCTGAAGCTGTTTTCTGAAGCATTTTCGGCTAGTTTTGACAAAGAGAATTTCTGGTCGAAATGACAGATGCGCAGACCTAGTGTCCGCTGCCCTTTTCTTGTCCATCCCTCTAGTCAAATGGGTGTGCCTAGGGGAGCTGTGGGGGACTTGACTCCAAATGCTTGTTGCTATAATAACTTTAATTTAGAATTGAATATTGCAACAGGCAAAACTTAGACATCTGCCCTGGAAGAGTCAGTAGTTTGAAGAGTGAAGTTTCACACCTCAGCTAAATCTTCTGTCTGGATTAGGGAATCGAATCTTGATGCCTTGGATCCTAGAGGAGCATAATAATTACTGAGCTGTTGGCTGTTCTGGAGTGGGATGAGTGTATGCTCCTTTCTCTTCTGATTTATCACATAGAAAAGAATTAATTTTCATCCTGATGTGGCCTTGGAAAATTTTTGAACTCTTAAAAGCTTTTGTGGGATGAGAAAACAGATTCCCACTCATTGCTACATCTAAGCTTGAAAAAATGACCATATGCTCTTCTGCACAGAATATTGTTTGCTATGCACTTGAAAGCCAGCGTATACCTTCTATATTCAACACGTTAAATAACAGAGACATCGTCCTATCACAGAACTTAAGCATGTGTAAGTGATTGAGAAGTAAAATATGTACCATTTTAACTCCTCATGTTTGATTTCTATGCACATATAAATGCCAAGTATTATGAAAAGGAAAAATATCAGTTCTTCAGGCCGGTGAGAGAATTCTCTAATGGTGAGGATTTCTAAAAACACACGGATTGCGTCCATGAAGAATTTAGAATGAAAGATGTGAAAAGTTATAGTTAGTCATTAACATTTGTTGAACATTCTACTTATTATTAGTGTTCCGTATACTTCTGGCTCAAACATTTCATGGAAAAAGAGTGGAATAAATGGTGTAACACTAACCAGATGGTCCTACATGTGGAATTTCTAGAGCTTTTTGTGTACTTTATGTCGAAGATAACAAATCACACAGGTCAACGGCTAGTGTCAGCTAGTGAGAAATGATTGTACATTTTAAGGAATAAAAGCTCTTGAGGTCTTTAGTCACGTTGGTGTTAGGGATTCAGCTTTGGGATTTTCACGTGGAAAGGAAGATGCTTCCAAGTGAGGCACGTAGCAGAAGAAATGTTTAAAGACAGGTTTGTTTAGATTCCAAAAAGTAGGTTATCTTAGACACATTTAGGTTCAGGACATCTCTTCCTTGCTCTTCATTTAATTATGTTTCTATCTTATCTTTGGCATCTGTAGAGGATTAAATATAGGAATAATGTGGAATAGAGCTAGCTGATTAAAAACTAAGATTTTTGCAATATTGTTTCTTAATAGTCTGTTTTTAGAGTAAAAAAATCAGAAAGGAAATATGCAATATATTTTCCTTTTTGATCTACAGCTTCATACATATGTTTTAACATTTTGAGAGTCATTGACTTGCTAAGAATATCTTGCTTAGAATAACTAAGTCATCCATCCCTGTAGTATCTTGCCAGGTCACTGTAGTCCCAGAGAAATATTTTGATGCAGAATTTCATGCAAATAAATAGTGTATGATGGTGCTATATATAGCCTAGACAGCTCAATGGATTAGTAATCAGTTATATAGCCTTTTACTTAGGAATTGTTACTTAAAATCAGACTAAGAATGTAACTGCAGCCAGAGGCATGGCAAGTTGTAACAGTGATTTCTTTCTGATGGTAGCTAATGAGGTAATGTCTAAAGTCATCTGGGGCAAAACAGAAGTAGAAACTGAATTATAATTTCATTTCTAGAACTGATACCTCAAACTCATTTTCCTGTAAAGGCAATGGGGCAATTCCTTAGCTATCATCTGCCAGTTCCATGAGTATAAATTAAACCAATTTCCAGATACATCAACCAGAAAGCTTTCATTAGCGTTTCATTAGTGTGCTAAAGGAGCCAAGTGCAATATGGTTTCAAATATATACGTTAATGGCTGTTGCATCACAGAAATTGGCAACAGTCAACAGGATGTGCAATTCAGAGGTCATGATCTTTCAAAAGACCATCTCCTTCATATGGTTCAATAGGTGCATCAAAATAGTAGCTGCAGAAAGTGAAATATTGCCTATGGCCAGCTGCTAGATAGCCTTCAGAGAAATGCACCATTCTGGAGTTGTAGCCTCACATGTACACGGTAGAGGTCTTAGCTTTTTGGTGTAAAGTTAAAACATAGACTGTATTTAAAAAAAAATGTGGGCAGTTATTTTCTCTTTTGGGGGCAGTTATTTTTCTCTTGTTTAATCAATCTTGAGATTAGAAATGAGTATATTCCTACAAAGGAGAGCATTTTAGATTTTCTGCTAAGTCAGTGGACCTTCTTTTTAAAGATGGATAACATCTTTAAATGTAAGTGCTGCCATTTTCTAGAATCAGCGATAGAGAGCAATAGATAGTTGCGGGCAGAGAAGGAAAATGAGCTTCCCAGTGAAAATAAAAACAGCTTCTTATGGGCCATGTTCTGTTTTTATTTTCCTTTTATTTTATTATATAATTTGTTAGCACCAGAGGCTGTGATGTGTGGTGGCTAAAGAAGTATGGTGGACAGTTTTGTGTGTTGTGCTATTTGTAATGTGTCAAATGGTATTTATATGTCATTATATCCATTGCCATGAGGTGATCATACACAATGTATTTATGGGTTCTCATTACAGTGATTATATTTATCACATCTAACTTCTGGAACATAAAAGTATTGCTTTCTGTTAGATGCTAGTGCACCTTCAAGGTAAAAGCAGAGAACCTGCATAATATTTTGTCAAGTCAGGCATCAGTAAACATATCTGTGTCAAACAACCTTTTAATTTTTGCAACCAGTTATAAAATGCAAAGGGATTTTCTGAAACACTGTTCAAAAAAACTTTTAGGATTTTTACATTATATTATACTGATAATTTTAGGCTAGTGGTAAGGACTGGATTAAGAAGTGGCACATTGTCTTCTCCATTGTGTACATTCATGAACAACATCTTCTCTTGTGCATTTATGTATGTGTGTGTGTATTTATGCTTTGATTTATGCACATGCATTCTTGTGTGAAGGTATATTTCTAAAGGTGTTTCATTGTTGCTTATGATACTAGACGTGCAGTTCTCTCTCCAGGATTGATATATCATTTTTTTGTGATGTTTCCTTGAAATAGATACAAAAATAGGGCAAGAGAGACCCTATTTTGTCACATTTACCTAGTGTTATATTTAGACTGCAGCTGAAGAAGTCACTAAAACAAGTACGCGAGAGCTGCTGAAAGCGATGCAGTGCGAGAGCTACACGAAGGCAGCAGTGCTGTTGCTATCACTTCCTGGGAACTGCTGAGTGCCCTCAGCTGCTCTGATGCATGACTTGTTGAAGCTGGTAGCTCATTTCTTCTCAGTCTATTACAGCAGGGCCTCTCCTCCCTAATTATCACAGCCCACACCCTCCACGCGCTGCACGTGCGCGGGTGCACACACACGCGTACTCACACATCCCCCCTAGCCTGCCCCAGGCTTACTGCCATTGTTTGCAGCTGCCTCCAAGTATTTTCATGTTCATGTGAAATCCCCTGGGGATCCGTGGGGAGGGGGCTGGGGCACCAGGTCCGAATGTTGCGGATCTGGCCAGAAAGCCCCGGCATGAGTGAACACAACAAGAACTTGCACGTCCAGCATTGAACTGCCGAAGACCAACAACAGCGACTCAGTGGTGGACTTGAAGGGGTTGGAATTGTATACTGGGAACCAATTCACCAGAGCATTAAAATAAAAAGATCTTGCTTACTTCAGTGACTCAGTTCAGACGTTTTTACAAAACGTTATAAAAGCTTTGAGGTACTTCAGTCAAGGATCAGACAGAGGATGTAATATTAAATGATTATTTGCCAGATATTTGTTTGTTTGGCTCTTCTAGTGGCAGCTCACAGCGTGAAGACACAGCGTAAATATAGTAGGGCTGTCTTCTGGCCTACAGAGCTCAGTTCTGTTCCCAGTAATCCTAACTGAATGACGTATCATTGTGCAGTAGTAAAAATTGAGTTGGGATGTTTCCAGTGTGAAATCTCTTGCTGATTTGGGCCCTGATCCTGCAAATACTTAGAGTTGTGGTTACTGTTACATAGATGCGTGTTTCCACTGAGTTCTCCAAGTTATATACGTGAATGGTTTCATAAGCCTTACAGATCTGGTTTGATAAGTGCAATAGCATGTTTAACGTGCAGTCTCAGCTCCTTGTGAGATGCTGAATCTCCTCCTTGAGATAAATATAGCAAGCATTAACATTAAATCTCTCAAGATTAAATTTTTAAAATTACAAGTGTGATTTACATGTGGCAAGAACTGTTCATTGTGATATACTGAAAGAAAATGTATCCCACCCATTAGCAAAGAATACAGTTATTAGAAGGGGAAGAGACCTGACTCGGGTTGCGTGATATGACTCAGAATTGTGTCCGCGAGACAGTATGTGGGCAGAAAGCCCACCGCTCGCATCAGTGGAAGTTTTGCATGCAAAACAGCTGTCACAGTCAGATCATTAATCAGCTGAGCCACCACACAGGTGGAGGATGAGCACCTTCTGTGCTAGAGACTGAGCACAAAAATTATTTTTCATGAGGGTCTGTCTGTGCTGCTGCAGAGCAGCACTGCAAATCTCTACTGTCGATGTGCGTCTTCATGGGCTTAAGAACTTTTTGTACAACTTGTAAGAATAGCGGAAAAAATACAGATTGTAGCTAAATGCTAGAGAGACCGAAAATTTGCTTTCAGTTGGGTTTCTTCTGCTGAAACTACTGCAACAAAAGACACAGGGTACTGCAAACTCATATCAATTGGATATACTTAGATAAGTATACTGTTTGCTTTTGATTTTGAGTTTTAAAGTACCCTGGGTTATTTTGCTAAATGTTGTCATTTATCATTCCCCTCTGTGTACATAATGACTGCTTGCATCAAATATAGGTTTTTCTTTTCTCTCCTGTCCACCACCAAATGAGAATAAATAAATAAATATAATCAAAATAAGCACACCTTTGAAATAGACACTTTCTGCCTCCTCTTACTTCCCATCAGGTGATATGGCAAGACATTAAATGATACAAGGATATGTAATGTGATGGTAAATGAAAGATAAATTTAAAGAATGTCTTTTTGGATAGACTACTCCTTATTCAGTTTGGGTGATAAGAATTTAGTCTTAATTTCTGTCATACTCATGTTATCAGCTAAATTTCCTAATTTGTATTATTACAGATAATTACCAACATATATTTATTCTTGAAACTTTATTTGTTCAATTAGAAGCTAGATTTCAGCCTTTATCTTTGTAGGTAGCTGATCCAAGACAGTTTTATGTAAATGGCTTAATTAATTGGTACCCTTCAGTTGAAACAGCAACTTACAAAGGGAGTAATCCTTTTCGAGTGGCATAAGCTGTTTAAAAAAGGCAAAAAAAACCCACAATACTTTTCTCAGGCACCTTGTCACACAATTATAAGTTATTTGACAGAAGTAAATGTAATAAACTGCAAGGCTGTTTTTTCAAATTATGTCTTTTCTATATAATTAAAATAGTATCGACTTTAAGTGCAGTTACTCTGTAGTCTTCAAATCTGCATTATTTAGAGACTTAATTATGCAAAATTACAAAACTTTCTTATAAATGGTTTAACGTGTTGATGGTAAAAACATGATCTGTGTGGCCTACTTATTAATCACTCTTAGGCAATTAGTTGTTTTCAAATGTTCAGTGTTTTGCTCTCCCTTCTGGGCTATCCTTGGGAACTTCTGCTGTGCAAAGCTACTAGGGAGTGTGGTGATAGGACTTGCCACAATTGTCCTTCCCTGGGTGGTGGCCCCAGGGTCCTCACTTGTTTCTGGCTAGCCATGTAAGGGGACTGTTCAGTCCAGCAGCCTGTCTGCCACCTGCTCTGCTGTTGCTGCGGCCAAGCTTGCCTGCATTGCACTACTAACTGGTCTTCTGACATATAAACTAGAAAAGAGGAAAGGGACGTTCTAGTATTCTTTCTCTCTCCTGTTCTCCTACACCAAAGTGAGTGTTGTACAAGCCTAGCCTGGAACGTTATTTTTTCCAGTTGCGTACTACTACCCTACAAAAGGAAGGGACGCTCTCTAGGATAATTAATCTATAAAAGCCAAAAGAGATTGTTTATGTGTTGGTAAATTTCTCCTTTTTCTAAGGAGGTCAAAATGGCCATGAATGTTAGTGTTTACATGGCAAAGTGCTGGCCTTCTCCTTAGTCTTTTGTTTTCCCTTTGTAAGAATGGTAGGAGAAAAATCATATACGATCATTTTAAAATATTTCATTTCATTAGTAAGAGAAATGAAAAATACACACTGCACCCACTTAGCTTTGCTGCTACTTGCTGTTGCTCTTGTTTCTGAACTTCATACCAAACTGGTGATCCTCATGAAGCAGTGGGAGGGAAGAGTGAATGACTGAGTGGATGTCTAGAAATGTGGCAACTTTTCAGTAGAGATACTCCAACGCCAATCCTCATTATTGCCCCATTTTATTTTGGCAGAGTGACTCTTTTCCCCTTAAATGTGCAAGGGTTTAATTAATACATTCCAGTTGTCAAACCCAGTTCAGCTTGATGAGCAAGAGTGTAGAAAAGCTAGATTATTTATTTGCATCACTAGGCAATGGGGAAATACTTCCTTCATTGGTTTTCTTTGCAAGTAGTGACAGCAGCGTTCTGACAGAGACAAAGAGATAAAAATGTGCTGGAAGAACTAGAAGAATTAATTTGTAATAGATAATTGGATCTGTATAGCAATGATGTGAGTTTAGAGGAAACTCAAGAACAGAATAGCTCTCTAATGTTTTAGATTTCACTTTCTCATCATGATAGTGTCTGAATGCCTTATGCATTTTAAAGTTTAAATAAGACTATTCCTTATTTAAACCTTGCTTCCTTATTTCATTGTCTCAGTTATTGTCTCCCAAAGGTTTGAGTATGCTTACTTTTATTTTTAATTGTAACTCAAGAAATTAATTTTGCTCTTTGTTGGGAAGGTGGTAAGGATTTGTTGTTGTGTTCATCTCTTGCAAAAGTTAATTTTATTCTTGCACCAGCCTCTGACAACTCTTTTGGGTTTTGCAAGTCTCATCTTTGTTGCTGACTGATCCTACAAGAGATCCCCTGAGAAGGGTGTAGTTCAGTGTTAAAAAAGATTGCTCTTTCAGTAGAAGCAGGGGTCCATCCTGTAAAGATACTGAGTGTCAGGATTGAGACATCTATTTGAGTTCAGCTCTGCAGAGGGCCAGTGATGAAAGCAGAGTACATTGGTGATGCACGTGTTACCATTCAGGTTGCTGACAAGATTAGCTGTTGGGGTCTGTTCCAGTTGCAGCTTTTTCAGAGTTGTCAAATTTGTCCCTAAACACACCTAGGTGCAGTAACCAAGCCTAGAGGTTGTAAATGTAGATCACTGTGGCTGGTAACAGAGCAACTAACAAATGTCAATAATGCATTATTTTTAAAAAATAAAAGTTTTATTGGAGAATGATCAACATTTTTCCTCTCTCTAAAAAAAGTGATTCAGGTGATTCCTGAAATTATAAACCTAGAAGGCACTTCAGTATAAAGAAATATGGTTAAGAGAATGATTAAAAATCAAGTTATAACGCACCTAGATGAGGATAATATGATGGAGACAAATCAGCACAATTTCTATAGCCTGTCAGACTTCTTTGAAATAGTTAACAAATAATGGATAAAGGAGAACCAGTGGATATAATTTATTTAAACTTTCAAAAGGGTTAGATAAAGTCTTTTAAAGGAGGCAATTAAGGAATCTCGCTAACAATGGGGTAGGATGTAAAGTCTTGTCATGGATTTAAAACCGATTTAAAGACTGAAAGTTAAAAGTAAGATTAAATGGCGATTTCTTACTGCTGGAAGGAAACAATAATGGGTATTCAAGAGTGGGGCTGGGAGTGGTAGACTTCAGTTTATTTAATGTATATATTTTATTAAATTGCTATTGTGCATAGAATATAATTAGGCAATATTCCCTAGGGAATGCTGTAGGTTAGCATTAAGGGTCTGTGCCATGCTGACCCTAGTGCTGTCACACAGTATTGAAAAGAAACAGGAAAATATAGTGAAAAATAGCAATAACACTTCCCCCTAGAAGATGCTTCTCCACTGAAAAAGCATCATCTGCTTATTTGTACCACCTAATGTTAAACAGTGCAATTCATGAAACACATACCAGCCCCAATCCAAGAACAAAATCAAAGTTCAGTCTAAAAAGTCCCAGGGAAGGTGTATCAGAGTCCAGGCTCTAGTGAACTTGCCCTGTCTGCCCATCTCCTTTGATCAGCCTTGGCCACGGTGGCTCTTTGATCTCCACGTGTGTTCGTGTCGGGGTGCTCCACTACAGAGGCAGCCAAAGCCTACATTAGGGCTGTGGAAGAGAAGAGGGGAGAGTCTAGAATAGCTCAAGAAAATTAGACTAGTTTAGATAACGTGATTTTTGAATAAGATTTGTCACAGAAAAGGTAAAAGAAGTATGTACATGAGAAATATGCATCCAGTTAGAGTGAACTTGTAAGGTCTGAATCTGTCATAATTCACCAGGCCACTGATACTGATGCTGTCGCACTTGTTTGCATGGGGACTTCTCAAGGCACAGTGAGGAAGAGATGGAGAGTTTTGCTCTCTGAAGGGCGTGTGCTTATCTGCAAGCAACTGTCTAGCCCCGATAGCAGGTGTCCTCCCACACCTTCCAGCAAAACCGGAAGAATTTTCTGAGCAATTGTAAACGTTCAATAGGAAATTCTAGATGAGAAAAGATTAAAAACTTCTATTATTTAGTATGGGAAAGAGAAGGGTGATAAACTACATAGAAAGTATTGTAGCAAAGACTGATCAGAGGCTGATCCACCTACTATTCTGAAAGTTGAAAGTCACCTGTATTCAATAGATATGTGGAAGGAGAGGGGGTGGAGAACACTTCTTTTGCCTAGTAAAAGGAATCTCTTGGCACTGGCTATTGCTGCAGACAGGCAATTCTTAAATCTTTTAGCAATGTACATTATCATAAAGAATATCATGTAACAGAGTTAGCTAAGGCCTGCCTGGTACTGGATAACACCAAATGAAATTAGTCATGTTAGTCACGCTACCCCCAAATTTCTGCACCTTGGATTTAGTATGCTTCTGATGGATGAGGCTATCAGAAATAAAACCAAATGCAGTGGACTATATTTAAGCACGGTAGCAATGGCTGATATTTTGATGGTTATTTTCTTTGATCTTCTGTTGAATTTAAATGTGCCTACAGTGGTTTCCCTGTTTCAATTAGTACACAAAACAAACTTTACGTACTTTCTGAGATTATGATGTTCTTCATTATACATTGCTCTAGTTTTGTGTGTTCTTGCCAAGAAATCTGCTTTTGACAAATTGCACAGGAGGCATTTTGAGATTGTGATGGAGTTGATTGAGTTTTGGCCAAATCCTGTACACTTTTATCACTAAAGACTGAAATACAGATGCTTGTTACACTAAAATATATAGAATTTGCTTTGGCCCTGAAAATCTGTGTCACATTTTAAAATAACCAATTTGGGTACAATTTGAGTTAAGTGGCAAGTAAACAATGCAAATGAAACTGTTTTGTTAGCTAGAAAGTAATTGAAAATCTGCAACTAATTATAAATTGGCAATATACAAGTCTCTGGGAAGCTGAAAGGAATACTTTGCTGATATATTGTTTAGTTATATTCAAAATGAGCTTACCCAGCACAGTTTGTACGTGAGATTTTGCAGCTTATTGTAACTTTACATTCTAAAAATGAAATAATTAATGATTTGAATTTCATTAAAAAGTCTTTTTTTTTTTTTTTTTAATCAAAGATAACTCTCCTTAGGTTATATAATCTTTTTATTTCCTGTGGGCCTTGAGCTTCAGCTTTTGTGCCTAAGTTTGAATTTCCTCTGTGTTTATCAGTATACTAAGTTTTGATTGGCACCTTCATTGTGTTTTTCGACTCATCACCTCAACACATTTCTTGTGCATTAATGTAGCTATACAAAACCTCTGAGAAATAAGAACGTGTTGTGACATACAAGAAGAAAATCTTTGCTTGTATTTGGTTAAAAAAGGTATGGGATTGGCAGGGAAGCTTCTGTTGTCACTTCCACCTAGATCTGTAGCACTAGGAGTAGTCGAAACACCCAGGTAATTGTCATCTGGATTTGTGCTTCTAGAACGCATTTCACATGCAGACTTCAGGGCTTGGTGAATATCAACTTTTAATATTGAAGATCTATTATTTAATAGGACTATGTAAATATGTAAGTTAAAAGAAAAAAAAAGGATAAATTAATATATTTCCTACAACTCAGTTTAACAAGCCTTGCTGTATGTAATGTCAATCAAAAAGCATTTTGCAGGATTTGGAAGGGTGGGAGGAGACTGGCCTTGCAATGCTCCAAAATATACTGGAGCACCAGATCGTGCTGGAAAGCTCAGCAAGGTCTCTGGTTTGGTCTTGTCACCGAAAGCCCTTACAGTACGTAAGGGTCTGAGCTCTGTCCTCCTGCAGGAAATAAACGTTTTCAAGCCCGTTCTTTCTCCTTGGAAGCTTCCAAAAGCAGAGTTGTCTAGGCAAGTTGGAAAAGGTGCAAAGACTAACAATTTCTTCTGGAGGACGGTAACACTGCAGTTATTGCTGTACTATTCTGTGTTATGCAAATGGACAAACACAGGCATATTCAGATTAAAAATTACTTCCTTAGATTCAGATGGGTATCAGTAACAGGAGCCGTGGGGAAAACTCCTAATTGACTATGCCAGGCTATCATTACTAAGTCATATTCATCCAGTTTACAATCATGTTTTCTATAGAAAACATTTCATGGATATGTACTTTCCTTTAATAACCCTTGACTTCAGAGAAATTTTGATCTTGAATTTTTTTACAGCCCTGTACTACTTCTCCATAACTCGGGGTTGATTCAGTGTATCATCAGTTCCTGTAATATTAAATTTTTAACATAAAGGCTTGTAGTCAGCAACTAATAGAGATACCTTTTGAAACTACTGAAATACATGTAGAAATGAATCAGCTGTCCAGTGAATATATTTCAGTGTGGGCTGTGATGTGATTCTTGAAAAGCTGTGTAGGTGCTGAACAATTTGGCGAAAGGTTTTCTAGTTAGCTCTGTGCCAAGGAGTTCTGGGCAGTATGTCGTTAAAAGATAAATACTTCAGCCAAGGAGCAGGAATAAATCTGTTCTTTCTGTACTAACCATTTCTAGACAGGCCTGTTTCACTGTCCTTGTGAAGGTAGTTCTGTTCACGTCATTTGGGATTCCTCCTGTGAGTACAGGTTGTATGATGAAACCCATAAATGCTAGGCTTTAAGAAGTGATTCTGCATCCAGAGCATTTTAAAGGAAAGTTAGCTTGGGTCATGAGTAAGGGAAGGGATAAAACATTGGGGGAATGGAGACTATGAGTCATTGCATTCAGACTGAAACAAATCTTTGAGTACCAAGCACAATATAAAATTTTAAGGGCTTGATCCTGCCTTTGGCTATGCTGGTATGTATTGTTACATATCCTGTAAAATCGGCTACTGTTACATGTTATGTGGCACTGTTCACCCACATAACTAAGCTGTGAGCTCTAGGCTTTTATAGACTTTATTTTTAAATCCTATAAATGCTGCTGGACTTGGTTTTTTAGAATGTTGAATAGATGCAGCAAGATTTTCCTACACCTCCTGGCTGCTTACAACCCAAAATAATTAGTAATGTGTTGCATCTTTTGATAAAGACTTCTTAGAGAGCTGCTTAGTGAATAAGGCCACATAGAATGTGTCATTGTTGCTGCTGCAGGTTTTGAGTTTATTTGTATATTATGGGTGCTGTATGCCACATAATAATGAAAAGCTATATGCTCTGGTCTGCTAGTTCACTACACGGTCTGTGTGATTACAAATTGTTTGAGTAACAGTGAGCTATTGAAACTCTATCCAGATGTGTGTGCTGCTAATTATGGGAATACTCACAAAGGAGGATTATCTCCTTTGTTACCATTTTCAACTCATTTAAAAATGAGAAAGTGAAAAGCATGTATGCAGCAAACAAGGAGTAGCCATACATTTTGGAGATGAAGGCTTTTCATAATTAATTCCCAGTGAACAAAAGCTCTTGACCTGGCAGAATGCAATTCTGGAGCATAACCAGATGTAACTTAAGCACAGTGGAGACATCCCGAAGTGGCATATTCTGAAATAGTTTCAAGACAAAACTGTTATTAGCTACTTTCACTGCAGGGAAAATCCAGGTAGAGAAGGACTACCTAAGGAAACTTGTGGTAATGCTGGAAATAGGTACTGGTTTTCTGGCACGTTTATTAAAACATTTTATCATAGTGTTACGAGATTTTTGGAAGGAAAAACGGGGGAATTTTTGTCTTTCCAGAATTTGCGTAGTTTTTATTTAATGAATGATCCTCTTTGGATGATCAGTTCTTGGGGTGTGATGGACTTAGTAGGTCTCCAGGCACCACATGGGAATGGTGATGTTTTCACTTTGTCTTCCGTAAGTGCCATCTCCTGGCTCTAGATGAGAGAACATCATGCCTAATCATCAAATGACCCTCATTCATTTTGTCCCTTATGAGTTGCCATGAATCACATAGGAAACAAAATAGAGAAGGCAGAAGGAAAAAAAATGCCAGTGGTAGCAATTTGGTGCAGGATCCAAGCTGTTTCAGAACAGATGAAAGAGAAGATGCTGAACAATTTACCTACCTATCTCCTTAACAGTTTGTGATGAAGAGATAAGTTGTTCAGCAACCTTCACTTAAATTTAGAGGGTGGTGGTGGTGGGTTATTTAATCTTATTCCCCAAAAGGTGGGGATTAAACCACAGAAAGTCTGGTTCTTGCAGCTTCTGTGAAAGAGAAAGGATATTGAATTCAGGCTTAGCCCCACTTGGTATGGTTTAATTTAAATAAAAATGATGAATATCTTCCTGAGTGATTAATAAACAAGTGTGGTGACATACAGGAACTATGAGCTTGACCTGTGACAACGTAAAGGATAACTGCTATATTAAGTTGATTACACAATTTCCCCTGAGGAAGTTGACAAGCAGTGAGGGTGGTTTCTGTGACTTCTGATCCTGTAAATGCACACTTCCAAATGATTTGCTTATTCCTCTGAAGCAAGTCTTGCATTATGTATGACATGTGTTAAATAAATTTCAAATGGCCTAATGTGAGTTCTGGAATTCAAACAGCCATAGTCTGTGCAAATTGTCTCACCTGCCAAGGGACTGCAACATGTGAAATAGTCTGTACTGGAATTCCCTAACTTTCCTAGAAGTTTCACCTGTTCTGAACATCTAATAGGCTTACGAAGGAGGCTAATACTTCTCCCTCACCCTCTTTGGACTTGTAGACCGAAACCCTCTATATTACATGGAATAACCCTTGCCTTCTCTTCTGTCATTTTTTTTTTCTCCTCCAGAGACTGAGTGCATCAAAGAAGCTAAAACTACATAGTGTACTTTTAGGGGTGTTTGTATAGATACAGAAACAACCTATGTTCTGACTTAGATTATTGCATATTTTTTCTTTATTAGGCTTCAAAATCTGTGAAAGAGGGCAGTTGTTGGTTTTCCCATCAAGACTCCTCTTTTCTCATGGCCAGGGAATGCCAAGTACTGTTACAGTTATCTCCATCAGTTGTTCCTGGTACACATGCAAGATTAGCAGATTATTTTCTCTGTCCTCAGATTGGGTATATTTTGTTTGCTGTTGAAGTCTTCCACCCACCACCACCACCACCCTCCCCCCCCACACACACACACACATGGAAAGCATGAGAAAAGGGAACTGTCACAAGGAATAGGAAGTGGGGTACAAACAGATTATCCAAACTTTCCCAAAGTGAAACATGTGAATAACAAATGAACCGGTGAGAGAGCAGCTACAAGACAGATGAGAGGACTCTGTGCAGCAGAGCCGCTCCCCCATGTCACATGGAGTGTCTCTTCCCCACTCCAGGCAGGGTGGTCCCTTAGCCACCGGGGTAGATCTGCCCCTGTGTAAGCTCAGTAATGGAGGACAAATAGGTAATTGAAGAATTCTTTGTATGGATTATCTGCCTTGCAGCTTTTTTTTTTTTTTTTTTTTTTTTTTTTAAAAAAAAGCCACTTGACTTTAGATTATTGCTTTAGATCAGATATGTACTAAAACCAGTTTCAGAAAGCCACCTTGTCCAGTACTTGACCTCTGCTTTCCTCAGGGATCTGTGGTTAGCACCTCTGACTCACTCAGCAGAGAAATGTGCCACAGAATGAGCTGGACAAGGAGCTGTGTCACACACGCTGCCTTTGTGGTTTTCCTTCGCTTGGGGAGGCATAGGCAATCTCTCCCACTTCTCAAGAGGTCCAACGCTCCGTAAAACAAGCTTCCGCATCCCATGGGGATTCCATCATCACACAAGCTGGCTATCGTCCTGAGTCCCTATGTCCCAAGAACAGCTGTCTCCTGGCAGGGCTCTCCACCTCCAGCGTACTCCCTGCTCTTCTTTACATCACTCCCTTTCAGGCTTCCAGCAGCAGTTTGCAACAGCTGGTACAGGGCCAAATTCAGCCTGTGTCCAGCAGAGCCCATTTGACCCATTTCTGTCTGATTCAGTACACGATTTACATAGCCAATTTCCCAGAAGTTGTAAAACTCAGTAAATCACCTCCCACCTGTAGATCCCAATCCCCTGAAGTTAGGGTGTCTCCTCTCAAAATCACTGGCCACGTTCTGTTTCTATAGCTTTTCCTCCCGTGCATTGGAAAGGAAAGTACTTTGTCAGCAGATCAGTGTGCTCCACCCACGGCGAGGCAGCTTAACAGCCCCAAACTGGAACCTCAGGACACTCCAACCCAGTCCAAATCCATGACCCATGGGCTCACAAGTGAGAGGAAATTGCAAATGCTATCTTTGCAGTCATGAATCATCATGGATAACTTTTTTCCTCCTTCCCTCTGTCCTTTGTGTGAATAACTTTTTTCTTAAAAGATGCAATTGAAATGTTGCCTGTCTCTTCCAGAAGACAACGGAGCTTTTTGAAAAAGAGATCATATTTGTGTAATGCAGCATGCAATATAGTATGTAGGATGGGCTGGCTTGTCTTTTCTCTGTGATAAGCACCACACTGAAGTCTACTGTCATTTGTGTGTATGTGTGAATATCTTTCTGTAATAGAATAAGAGTGTTTGCAAAAAATGGCTACTGAAGTGCCCAGCCAGGACACTTACTCCAGGAGAGTGACAGGATAAGAGAAGTGGCAGAAACAAAGATAGGAAAAGAGATTTTTGCACTAACAAGTGTGAACTGATAAGCTTGACCTCTATGGGAAATGTAGAGAATCCTAAGTGCACTTGTCAGGCCAAAATTAGCCATGCCAATTTGTTTTCAGCAACACAGTGCTATGAGAACTCCTTAGTTATTTTCTAATTTGTGGAAGAAAACTGCTAGCTCAGTGAACTCCATTTGTTCTTAGCAAGCTAGAAGAAGACCTTTTCTGAATGTTGAAGGCCAGGATAGGAAGCAGGATGATCTGTAGAGAAGCATGGGGAGGAGTTACGAGGAGGTTTTATTGGCCAAATGGAAGAGTTATGCATGTCATCCAAACTGAGTGGTTAATCACCTCAGACATGTCATCACAACCACGACGTACTTAGTAAGACAGAAGGGAGGGAAGAAAATACGTATTTCTTTCCTAAGTACACACAGCTAGGAAAAATTCTTCTCATTTTTCATCATCCACCAGGGTAGGTATTAGGGCCATATCTCTGTAGGGGAACAGCAGCCGTGTGGTTCACACAGGAATAAAAGGTGCACGTTTTAAAGAAGAAAATTTGAAGTGATATTTAGTGAGTAAGCATAGCCTTCTGATTAGGGTATGGGGATAGAGAGGGGGAGTAGTCTGAGCTTGAGTCATTTTAGACAGTTTGGAAAAACTGGAAGGTAAGGAGGCAAAGTCTGTAGAAAACAAAATGACACATTGCCAGGGCTACAGTTCTCTTTGTTTATCTAATTTTTCCTTTTGGATGCAGGGGAAGAAAAGATGATGTATGCAATACTGGCTGGCATAGAACAAGGATCTAGGTACATATGGAAAGAAGGAGAAATGTCAGAGGTTAGGTGGCAATTAGAGGCTTTGAAGTCAGAAGGGACAGTGGCAGTGTTACTGAGATGTGTTCTCCAAGTCCTGTCAGCAGCTGTTGTTTAGGAGTATATTGTTGAAGGGTGATGAAAAAGCAAATGAAACTCGTCTTTGCGTTGATGAGAAAAAAGAGGCTCAGAAGAGTTATGCCAGCAGAGAAGGAATATATGGAGTGGAATATAATGGAGCTAAAATGTTAGAAATGGTGACTGCAACGAAGGAAAAATGAGATTTTTTACTCCTGAGATTCCAGCAAAAAGGAGAGCAACAACAAAACCTGAGTAAATTAGACACCATAGTTTGAATAAGTACAGGGGGAGTACAGAGAAGGAGATAGTCACGGTGAAGAAGAGACTCAGGAGACAAAGCACTGATTGCATTAGGCATATGCAAACAAGCAAAGAGAAGTCATATTAGGTTATCAGAACTAGATTCCACTTGGGCTAAAAGAAAAATGATTCAGGGGATTGATTGTTAAATTAGGATTTCCTCACCAAGTTTTATCAGATCTCACATCATCAAGTCAAATCTGGTTCCATGTAAGTGGCTCTCAACAAACTGTCAAAACATGTGTTGTATCTAACATAGCAGTAGGAGGAAACAGCTGATATCCAGGTATGGAAAGGAGTTCTTCCGGGTCAACCTATGACTTTTTCTGCTTTTTAAAAGCATCCCAGGAACAGCATTTTCCCTCCCTGAATTTTCTTCTCAAAGTTTTTTTCTTTTCTTTTTTCTTTTTTTTTGGCTGGTTACATTGTATTCCCTGTACAACCCTTGTTCTCCTTCCCCCCCCCCCTTTTTTTTTTGCAAAACTTCTGATCTTACATCTCATTTTGTGCTTTAAGAAGTAATATGCAGGGACTATCTGTATCTGTGATGAAAGGAAGTGTATCATAACAGCCTTAGAGGAGAGGGTGCCACGTGTGAGATCTCTTGCGTGTCACCATTTTCCTCCATCTGTGGAACAAGCAGACTATGGCTCAAGCAGACTATGGCTACAGGACTTTGCTGAATAGAGCCTTGGAAAATCGAGCTGTAAACGCACAAAGCCTAGCTTTGTCCAGAATTGGTGTTTCCACACAGTATATCTGATTTCTATAACTCTGCACTCTTCTAAATACCAGCCAAGGCAAGTTCTTGTAACCATGTTAAATTCCTTTCTTTTCTCTTTCTTAAATCAGCCAATTGCTGTAAACCCCTAAAGAAATCTATGACAAACTGACACCATATTGGCCAGAGAGTCAGTGCTGATAGTTATTAATTATTTAGAACTTAAAAAAATAAATAAATAAAAATAAGGACAGGTCCCTGCTGCAGATTTTTATCAGCACAGCTGTTCTGGTCAGACTGACACCTCGGTGAGCAAACACTACACATGTAGATGCAATTATACCTCAAAACAGTGCTTGTTTTGCTTGTGGGGATGATTTTACTATACCACTACAAAGAGCAGACTTGCCAGTGTAAGTTTACACCGCCCTAAGAATGCTTTGTCTGTTTACTCTGCTGGTATTCCTTTATCAGTAAAGCATTTGCAGTATAGACACGGCCCTGTTTGGAAGGCTGGTTTTAATCCTGACGCATGCTAAAGTGATTACACTGCTGATTGAGAACTCAATAGAAGGACTCCAGCTGATTTGCTCTGAATCAGGGCCTGAAAGCAGAGGAATTATCTTGTGGTTTGAACACAGGAGTAGGAACACCTCATGCACGTCCTGGGCTTGATATTGACTTCATTTATCTCCGTCTCTAAAACTGGAGGTGTGAAGGAATTTGTCTCACAGAAGTTTTGTGAGAATTAGGTGTTTAATGTTCCTACTCCAGGGCACAAGTAAAATATACAACCACAAATGCAGATTCATAACCTGTATTCAAGAAAAAAAAGAAAAGAAAAAGTCTAGCTACTACTGCAGCTGTACTAACAGCACAAACTGCAGTTGCAGTGTAGGCCCTGATTCTGGGCCAACCTGTGTAACTGCTCTGAAATGGCTCACCTGCTTTGATGAGACATGTATCACAGTTTGGGAGGCATTGCACCACCGCGTTTTCCATGGGTGTTCCCTTGTAGCACCAACCTTTCTTTCTTTCTGCATTTACAGTATCCACAGGCTCTATTTTAAAGGTCTTTAGAGCTCTTGGACATCAAATCCAACAGGTAAGATCTATAGCGGGAGGACTCTGTGTACAGTGTGTAGGTCCTTGGAGGTCCTGAAAAGGTTGCTGTTTCTTGTCCAGGACTCAGCAGTTGATATCTGAAAATTATGAGGACCAGTAAATCACAGACAGCAGCATGCAGGAGGATACTTTTCCCAGGGAGTGTGAAGCACTAATGCCTTATCACTGCAGTTTCATGCCAGACCACAAGGCAATATTACAAAGGACAAATTTAAAACTGAGTTTATGTCAGCAGCTGCCATGTCATGTGCTAGCCTAGCATCTACACAGCTGGGGAAGACATATCCTGCCTTCAGATTATCAACTTCATTTCCGTAGCAGCCTTTTGCAGAGGCAATGTCAGCAAGCTGCAGACGAAGGGCATTTTTCATTCTCTGTGTGTCATTGCACCCTGGGCCGCAGACTAAGCGGGATCCAGTTGGGACATATGACTCCTACCTGGCCCTGAATGTGTGAGATCACACCAAGGAGCAAATCCCTGTAGGAAACAGAATTAATGGGAAATAGCTATTATTCATCATATTCTTTTTTACAAGTAATGCATGCTTTAGGAAACCACATTTGGGAAATGGAAAACTACAGTATAGAGAAGAAATCTTTATCTCTGAGAGAAGCCAAGTTTCATTTTGTGTGGTTTAATGCAGAATTTCTGGACTGTTCTTCACTCTCTAATCTACTATCTATAGTTTGCTTAGTCTGTGGCTCCTTTTACATATATTCTCTAGACTGTCATCTATTGGCACAGGAGACAAGGTCAAGAGAACTGATTCCTATGACAAATTAGTACATGGAAGAAGGAGGGGTCTTTTTCCTGGTTGTGTGATGTGCCAAAATGATTGATTCCAGAAAGATCCCTCAAAACTCAGGAGAGTGCTTCAGAAATCAGTGTTTTGATAATGACCGGCTTGATTTAAGGCTACTAAAATTATTAAATTATACTGTATCCTGATCAGAAGTACTACATGGCTGTATTCTAGACTGCAAGGGGAAAAAGAAGCCATCCAAAAATTACTTTTTTTTTGCACACTGCTGGATGCTCCATCTGGTATAATCTTGTTAGGGCTAGGTGAAACCAGATCACAAGTAACAATGAACCCATGGTGGATGAAGCAAAAAAAGATAGGTCTTCCTCACTGTAACCCACAGGCCACTGAATGAAAATCAAGAGCATAACAGACTTTTTTTTCTTTTTTAACTAAAACTGTGTCCACAATGACAGCACTAATCTTTAGCTGCTGTTTTCATGTTCCATTGAAGACTTTCTGTGCTTTGTTCAGGCATATTCACAGCACCTTGCTTTGCTTCACAACAGATGGTGAAACTGAGGCATAAGGTGATTAAGGTTGTGCTAATGGTCAAGGAATCAGTCGGTTGCAGTCTCACCAATGCCTCACCTCCGGAGCAGGCTTCTGAACTTAGCTCTGAAATTCATCTTGGAAAGATGTCTTGTGCATACCCCAACATTTCACTTGTGAGTGTGCTGCCTAGCCTGAAATCCCACCGTTCAGATGACATTAGCTTGTGCAGAAATACAGGGAAAAGATGCCCTTGAAAGAGCTATCTACAAAGCTGGCAACTGAGTTTTTAATGTATTGCCGTTAGGGAAACTTAGTCTTTAGTTTCACAAGCATAACTTTCATTGGCAATACTGCTGTAAGCAAGTGTTGACCACAATTTTCTACCCATGCTGCCACCTTCTTTGCACTAGCTCAACTGGTTGTGGGACTGTATTGTGAAGAAAACAGGATTAAAATAACCTAGTGGTTGCTTTAACCTAATTTATTTTGCAAAATCTGGCACACACTGCAACTGTAGAAACTCTGGCACTAGCACAGCTCATAGAGTAATGTTGGAAAGGAATAGCTTCTTAAGCAACTCCACTTTTAGGTAATTTCGCTTCTGCTTGGTGATGTCCAACTTTGAAAGGCAGCATAGCAGGATTTTTGAACTAGGATTAAGAAGGGAAACTTTACTTTTTCACAAAGAAATAAACAGAATGGGTTTGAGATCTTTTTTTTTTTTTTTTTTTTGTAAATATATTGTATAACTTCAGTTTTCTTCTATAGTATTTGCAACACAAATATTCTGGGAGCAAGGAAGTTGCACAAGTATCTTGCCAAAGATGTATATTTAATTTTAGTTTTACTTTACTTAGCTCCGGATTAGAGACTTAGTTTTTTTTTTTTCCTTCTGAGAGAAAAAAAAATTAAAAAGAAGAAAAAATAGTTAAAGATAGTGGGAAACAGGGACAGAGGACTAGGGGAAAAAGGAGTAATAACAGAGAGAGAGGGGGCCTCCAGGGAATGTTAAGTACACATGTAAGAGTAGAACATATGATCCTTCTTTATTATTGTCCATTTAGAACTACAATGTGTTCCACTTAAACTAGACATGCTAATAAAGGAAGAGGAGTCATTTATAGTGGACAAATTCCAAAGACCAAAGCTGCCTCCTCATTTAAATTCTGCTTCTTTGTTAGGGCACCCTACTGACATAATTCTCTGTTGTTTCTGCCATTATCACTTGCTTAATGCAGGACATAGTGTCAGGAAATTCCTGTCTGGCGCTTACAAGGTGTTTCTAAAAAGAGGAACAAAAGAGTCAAAAGTATGTAGGGAGCAGAAGGAAGCTGCAAGAGGAAGTGGCAGCAAGAGGGAGGAATCTGAGATAGTAACAGAGGCTGGAGGAGAGAGGCAGGGAAGATGTCAGCCCACCCAAGAAAAGGGAGAAAAGAGTTGTGTACAGGGAGAGGCTCCCAGATTTCCCTCTACAATCCTAACTAGTCCAGGCAAATCTCCAGAGAAACTTAGAAGTGGCTCCCAAATGGTGAAGAGGAGATTTCCAAGAGGGAAGTGGAGCAGAGCCAGACTGCTCAGCCCTGCAGCTGAGAGGGCCCCGATGACGCCGGAGGATCTTCTCAGGAAGGGAGGCTGTGCCATTCAGAAACTGGGGGCCCTGGTTTGGAAAGCTGATTCCAAAAGGGTTGTGCTAGGCTTGGTGCTAAGGATTTGTGGTGACAGGTGAATGGGCAGTGTCAGCAGCAATGCCTTCCACTTCTCCCAGTAAGCAAGGGATAATGGGCAAGGCAGTCTAGCTTGCACTAGCCTTAATATAAGGAGATTACTCTGTACTGTCATTTGTTAATAACAATGTCATTTTCTGGCATATAATTAGAAAATATATCTTGCTTTGCCTCTAAGCACTGTAGCCTTATTGCATTTGCACATTTTTCATATTTCAAGCAAACTGACCAGATAACATTAATGAATATATTAGATAGGCAGGCACTTTTAAGGAAAAATAATAAACATACTTGTATATTAAAAAGTTAATTCAGTCTGGAGCCAAACAGGTAATTTTCCCTTCAGCGTTTTTTCATTCAACTAAGACAGGTTGGACTAGGAGTGCAGTCACCCTGTCTACAGAGCTTGGTTTGGCTTGCATACCAGGGGCAAATTTTCTTCAGAGACAGACAGCAAGATGATCTGATTGGCCTCGGTCCAGAGCATGCTCACAAAGACCTCTTTGATGGAGGGTTTCTTGGTAAGCCCTGTACCAAAAGCTGCCTGCCACCCTCCTTTCAAAGATACCCATTTACAGTAATTCAGGGGGGAGGGGGAAATAAATAAAGTGAAATAGGGGCTTGCCACAAGAATAATTATGTTGCTGGACTTGAAGGGGGTAGGGAAGAGGAGGGGGGAGTTATTAAGTAAACTGCTGGATGTTGAAGTAGCTGTTTGGCAACAATGCAAGAACATAAGGCACTTGCAATTAAGCTCATTAAAGCTTCATCATTTTGCTTATCAATCTTTTCTGAAAAGGGTGGGGTGAAGCGGCCTATATTAAAACATGGCTGCTTTTACAGATAAGGAGTGATCACTACCAGTTTGATTTTCTGAGCTATACCATAGTGTACCTAGCCTGCGATGGTGTACGTGATTAGCTGATTTAACACCCTCTTGTACATGAATAAGTGATTAAGAGGGGTTTGTTATTGTTCCCTAGCACTCCATTGCTAAAACATGTAGTCCAGGCAACTGTTACTTCCTTGACTTTATCTCAGTTGGTATCCAGATGTGGTCTCCTACTTATCAATCATTTTTGCTCCCATTTGTTCTCATAGCAGTGGCTTTTGGATCAATATTTACTGAAACCTCCACACCTTGGGATAAGGGGAAGGTGAACTAGATTGCTGGAGCCATTGCTTCCTCAGTCAATGAAGGATGTCCTCTGACTGGGGCCTGTTCTGTCCCATGCTAGTCAGAAGTTTTGGGTTTCCATAGAATAGCTACCTGAAGATACATTAATGAGCCCAATTAGGCCAAGTTGCCTTCAGATCCCAGTCTGTTAGAGACCTCAACCTGCCTGGACTGGCTCTTAACAGGGCAGCCCTGGCTGTGGGAAGGTATGATGTCCGGGTCAGCGGGAAAGCCTTCTTAGCAACACTGTTGATGTGAAAACCTTCGGGCAACAACGGCAGCAACATCTGCTTTCCAGCTGCTTGCCTAGGTACAAAGAGTGAGATCTGAGGAAGAAATCAGGTCTGTTTCCTTCTAGTAATGTAAAAGGCAGTACATGTCACTACTGTTTATTGCAGATACTACTAATAGCTGTATAAGAACAGTATTTCAGATGTAGATTCCTCTTTTCATCCCAGTGCTTCAGAGCATGTAGATATGAACTAAGTTTTGAAGCATCCCTTTGTAGAAGGTGAACTTTATCTTGATTTTACAGATAGAAAAGTCCTGTCACATAGATATAGGAGAGGTGCACTGGAGAGCTGTGACAGAGGCAGGACTGGAACCGAAAGTCTTGATTCTCACAAGTCCAGTTTTTCTGATATGACCTCATCCATGCATCCTCTGTAGTCTTCTCAGTTGCTTGTGTTGATAACAACTATATTAACCTTTGAGATTTTCTTGTAAAAATGATCAATCATTTTCTTGCTTTTTTCTGTATCCAGTAATAACTCTTTTTTCAAAGTGTGATTCGTAAAGTTGTGGAGGTGGGCCTTAGTTAGAAGTTGTTTCTGTAATGAGTTTTTGACAGATTCTTTTCCATTGTTTGCAATATATTGTCTATCTAGTGTTAAAACTCATTTTAACATTGAAAGAAAGGAAAGGAACCAGAAAAATAGAAGCTAGGGGAAATGCTGATATGAAAAGAGGTGTGGAAGGAGTAGCACCACTAATACAAACATGTAGGTCATATTGCCAAATGGGAATGAAGCAAGGTTGAACTTTAATTCTTGGTTTGATCAAGGCAGTGTAAAACCAGACCCCAAAGGATTTCCAATGGAGAAACTGGATTTATATTTTACATATGAGCTGTAGTTAAAGCCAAATGTTCATTCCACTCAAATTGTGTAGGTGGATTACTTTACTTCCAGCATTGAAGTATCATGTTTTTAGCTGCTAATAAACTTAATAAAATCCATTTCTTATTTCCCCTGGTGTACTGTGTTCATGAGCCTTGATGTGCCAACAGAGCAATGCTGTCCTGAAAATTCATTTGTCAAGAAACAAGCAAATGATGCTTATGAATAAGTCAAGATGAAAAAGAATATATGTATCTCTTATTCAGTGGCATTGCTTTTATCAGAATTGCCGGTCTCTCCATGTCTCCAGACTGGACCAAGAGGTTCAGAAAAGTAGAAATTGTTATATCATCATCCCAACAGAGAATTAAAATATGTACAGATCGTTTTTTTTTTTTTTTTTTAAAAAAAAGGTTCATTCTGTGATTAAAAATATCTTCCATACCAGCAAGCTCCCTGCTTTGGCTTAGCTCCCAGAATCAGACCTGCCTTTTCACACAATGTGTAATCAGGCTGAGGGATTCATTGCCACTGGAATTCACTGAAGCCAAGAATTTACAAAACTGAATGAGAGATTAGGCATTTATGCAGATAACAAAAATATCTAGCATTATTGGAGTTAATACAAACAAAGAGAGCACTAGAAAGGAGATAAAACCTCATTCTTGAACAGTTTAAGATAATGTTTAATATTTAGAATTGGGGTGAGACTTCCCGGGGACAGGAGGAGGTAAACCCTCACATGGCATCCTTGAACTTTACTTTGAGATGATCAATCTTGCTTACTGAATTAGAAAAACTGTAACTATGATTATATATGGCAATAACTGTCTTTCTAATCAGTGCACATTTTCTGATCTCCCATGCTTAGTTAGAGGAGATAATGCAATGAGAGCCCTTGAGCTCATTGTCAGGTCTAAATCCAGCAGCTGGGCAACGGGAGGCACCAAGTGAACAAAGACACTAGTGAAGATGAGCAACCTAGTGAGTTAGACGTTGGCCTTGAAAACTTGGAGATACAAAATTAAATTCAAGTTCTGCTACAGGCTTCCTTTTTGATGATGGCAAAGTCCATTATTTCAAACCCTTTGTATCATCCACATGCGATGGCATGTCACCACTTTCTAAATTTGGCTGTGATATGCTGCTGGGGCACAATAAATTAATTACTTCATCTAATGGGTTTCTTGGGCAGGAGAGAAGGGAGAAAAGAATCTTTAATAAGATTTAGGAAAAACAGAAGTGTGAAAAAGAATGAAAAACAAGATGCTTTATGTGAGTGAACAGGGAACTGGAATTAGATAAGGAAGGAAAGCAGAAGGGTTAAGAAGCCTCAGGTATAGAAGAAGAAGTAAGAGCTTAGGTAGAAACCAGAGGAGAAAAGGCAGGGTTGAGCATATAAACAGAGGGTTTAGGAGAAAAAGCAAGATGACTCTTGAAGCTTTTAATGCACATCTGACCCAAATCATCTGTCCTTTCAGAGTCAGCCCATCACCTCCCTTGTTTAGACTTTATTTTTCCTCAGAGATCTGTAATCCTTATTATAAAGAACTCCTGACTTGGTGGACATTTGTTGTGTTAATAAATGCTCCTATTGAAGTTAGCAGACCTGTTAAAACTTGTACTCTCTCTGCAGTGAATGGAGTTTGTAGTGAATGGGGCATACAAACTCTCAATCTTTCTTCCTAATGTATGTGTAGGGTGGAAAGGGTTGAAGGAGAGGGGGAAGGGCCAGACAGCTTGACAGCTTTTTTTCCCCACCTCTCTGTGGGCCCTACCAGAGGGCTTATCGTGGAGTCCCTCTGTAGGGAGAGTTGGGGCTACTGATGGGATGGAGCTTTTCCTTCCGACATCCAAATATTCTGGCTGAAAATTCCTGTCAGTAGCTAACATAATAGCAGGAAATCTCTCTCCTGCGCAGAATGAAGATAGTTCTAAGCATGTGCATTCAAGAAAGAGCTCCAGACTCACCTGAAGGGATCACTGGGCCTGTAGGATTGCAAAGAGCATTTGAGCTGCTGTCAGTGGTGCCTGTTGTCTTTGGGGAATTGACATGATTCGGGGCTGGACCCTTTAGCTCCTTCAGTGGGGAGTGTTTTCATCCACTTAGGTAGAAAAGTTAGAGGAAGGGGGAATGCTGGAGTTGACCATGCTCCATTTAGAGTTCAGAGGCTTCCTCCTGCAAGTGTTTTCACAGGGAGAATGAAGATATTCCTGTAAAGATTAAATCTACGTGCAAATAACTGATGGACAAACAGTTATAGACCCTATCGACATAGTAGCAGGAGATGGCCACATATCAACTTTTTGCTATTGTAGTTTTTTTTTTCTCTCTCTCTCACTCAAAATCAGTTCTGGAGACTATTGGCTTTTAAGAGGTGTTTCTCTTTTCAGTTTTTCCCTTCCTGCTCTCTCCACCATCTCCCTGATAGATATGATTTATTCCTCAGAACGTTTCAGAAAGTCAGTTTTTTGCACATCATTTTCATTAGTTTTGTGCTGATGTTGCTTGCAGTGGAAAAAGTCAAGTTGCCATCATTCCGTGCGCTAATTAGTGTGTGCGTGCGTGCAAAGGAGAAAGAGAGAAAATGGAACCTGTTCTTCAACGTGCAGGAGCAAAAAAATCCAATATCATTAGGGAATTTAATGCAGTGCTTTTAAATTGAACTCCTGCTTCTATTTCTTTCTCTCTAAACAATTTGTTGGCCTGAAGTTATGTAACTGTCTAAAGAAGGAGTTGTGAGGATCTTTGCTGTCCTGGAAAATGAAAGACTAGAAAATTACTACATAAAGCTCATGTTTGCTAAAGTGATCAACCTTAAATGATGTGCTGGGTTATCTCAGAGTATAATCAGCATAGTCTATTTGAATAGAGCCGTCTTCAAAATAGAGATCTGCTGGTAAGATTTGTTTTCATTTAGGTCTTACTCTCAGCAATAGGATTACCCTGAGGTCTATATATCTACAGGCTTTTGTACAAACAAGCAGCTTAAACAAAACTAGCATTATTATACTGATTTAGGGAGAGAAAAGCCTTGTTTGGTTTATTGAGTTAAGATCGCATGGGTGACAAATAAAGCCTTCCTTTAAATGTAAGTTTTGTGCTGTTCAATATAACAGTTTCTTTAGCCAAAAAAAAAAAAATTTTTTTTACAAAGGCCAACATTATTCTTAATGCCAATTCAATTTGTCACCTCTAGGTTTTAATCCCATAGGCTAGTAAAATGCATGCTATTCCATCCAGCTAAACAGCAAGACAGCTGGTATCACCCTATTTATCAACATTGAAGTGATATAATCAATTTACTTCTTGCTATAAGAGCTAACCTTACACTTCCTTTTTCTACCTTCTTCTCAATGGCCTTATTAAACTCTTTTCAGTGCTGATTTATTGCTACTATGGATAATGTTGTGTTCTGTGTTGCTTCCCTCACCAAAGAACTTCAATAGCTGTTGGTTTTCTTTTTCCTCCTTTTTTTTTTTTTTTCTTTAAACTGAGGACATCAAGTTTTATTTAATATTTTAAAGTTTCTTGTAAATAAAATAGGATGTGAAGGTTCTAAGTTCAGTTATCAACTTGAGCTCTAATGAGGGGTGGCTAATCATTTATGTTATGGATGCCATGGGTCTTATTTTATATAGCTGCAAGCAGAGCATGCACATTTTCTTGAGTCCCAGTCACAGGAGATACTGCGACCAGTCTACTGCATTCAGATTCCCTGACACAGCTGTGAGTTTTAAATTGTTCTGTGACCAAAGAAAGAATGAAAAGCAAGATGGGAAAGTGCAGTTGTGCAGAACTCATCGGGAAACTTTTTTTCAATGTATATGCAGTGTAAATGCTGAAGTTAAAACAGGAAAAAGATTGAGAAGCTGTTTCAAATTGGCACAAAAGCAATCAAGTTAAATGGATTTGAATGGACTTTTGTCTGTGTTAGTCTAGTCATGCCAGGTGAGGTATTAGGAGCCACAAAACTGCTTCTTGGAAGAATTCATGTACCCATTGATGAAGTTGGCAGTTGCGTACATGGATTTTTCAAGTGCTTATAGGAACACAGGTTGGTGCACCAGTGCAAGAAGGCCTTTGGAAACATGGCGCTCAGGACCACAGCAATCATATCAATAGTGGTCATATCTATCATCATAAGAGCCTTTTAAATTTTTTTAAATGTTTGCGTTCCCTATACTACGCTAGCAAATAGCAATGTATTTACATTGTCAACAACTGACCTTGTATCGCTGCTAAGAAATATTGCATTTGTTCATCGTGGTCTGTTTGCTGCTGGTGGTTGCAGCTGAGGAGCAGCAGTAGACTTGCTAGTGTCACCTAGCTGAAAACAAATTTCACCTTCACCACAGAACTAGATTGCAGGTTGCAAATATTATTTAAATGGAAATGATTTCTTTATAGAAAGTCTCACAGAAGCGTTTCTTTTTTTTCTGGCTGACTTTTTAATATTTATTTTGCATTGTTCTCACTTTTATCCTTAATTTGGGGCTAAATTAGATCTGTCAGTGTCCTTTTAAATTTATTCCACACTGACTAATTTATTTTAACTAACTTGTTTCAAGACAAGCATATAATACTTGCAGCATAAAAGAGTAAACTCAGATCAATCTCAGTCTGCTGAGAAAATTAATCAATTTACAAGTTACATCAAGCTTAATTCTGTCATTTAAAGCAGGCATTGAGTTTCCTTTCCCATATTACATGAAGACTGGAAGGTAAAGTAGTCTGCATTGGTAGAGGACTAATTCACTTGCCATGCGTTCTGTATAGAGGTCATTAAGGCACTGCACTTAGAAAGCAGCTGCTTTTTGTGTGTGTGCCAGTGTCTCATTTTCCACATATGTAACAGATCAAAACATTTAGATTGGGTTGATCCAGTCTATCGTGACGAAAGAATTTTGAAGCAACACAACTAAATAACAGCCTTACTCGGAGGGAGGAGGCCCTTTCCCTGATCCTGAGAAACTATTGGTGGGCGCCACCCCAATTAAAGCAGAGCGGGCCGTAGAGCTTTGCACAGATTCTTTTCCAAAGCCAATTAGCTGCAGAACATTTGATAGAAATGAACAAATCACTGAAAACTCAGGCCCATACAATGTTATCGCTTATATTCAATGCTAGTCTAGTGTTCAAGAGTGTTTCTTTTTGTTATACCTCTGTAGACCTGCTGGAAAAGAAATATTCCCTGCTTCTCATTTGGCCTATGTATTCTAGAGCCACATTGTTCAATGTTATCACCTTAAGAAGCAGTTAAGATTAAAGTAAGATAACAGACATTTGAGATTAGAAAACTTGCCAAAGAAACTATATGAATTTTAAGGTCTTCATCGTAAGTGCATTTGACTGTGGGACTATTTTTTTTTCAGAAAATTGAATTAAAATATATTATTTCAATGCTTCTTAATTTCCATTATACTCCTCATCCTCTAAATCTGCTGCATTGTATGGTGTCTGCTAATGGGCAGAGTTCCTGGGCCAGCCCACAAGAACATGGAAATCAGAGAAACAAAAAGAGGAAGACGATGCATTGGTGAGCTTACATTTATTGGTGTATGTGTAGCTGGCTACCGCTGCAGTTTCCTCTGGGATCATCCGCAGTCCCATCACAATCCAAAGTTCCAGTTCAGAAAAAACTATTTCAAGGAGTAAAAAGAAATATAAATATACAGTAGTGTAGCAAACAACAATTTGCAAAGTGATGCAATTTATTAGAAATTCTACATTGCAGTGGCTGTGTGTCTAGGAATTACTATTTTTATTCATGTACACGCTAAGAAACCTAGGTACTTAAAGTGAAAAAATACTGTTATTTGGTTGCTAATAATGACTATTGTTACAGTGCCTAAAAATAAGACAATCTCATTAGTTCATGAAGGAATACTTTTGAGAGGAGAAGAATTTATGTGCAGTGCAATGAACAGGGAAGGGGGAGAGCAATGAGTGGAAAAGATCCATCAGGTTTTCATCCTACAACTGATGGTGCCCATTTGAGAAAAAAAATCTGGTAGTCCTGAAAGATGTCAATCTTATCCAAAAATGTAAATAGATGATATAATGGCATGGCAGACTAAAATTGGAGAATTGATTCATGCTTTGCATGTGTCAATATAAGAAGTTCTCAGTGGAGAAGAGGCAGCATGTTATTAAATAAAAGGGGTGAGGAGAGGCCTGGCTCATCTATGGCAGCTGCATGTGGAGCTGGGCTGAGTGAAGCTAAGGGTTCCTGAACCGAGAAGCTGAGTAGTGGAGAAAAGGCACGTATGGACAGTGCTGTGAAGCTGATAATTAACATTCTTGAAGATATTATGAAGTGGGAGGTTGGGGATCCTTTTGTGTCTCCGTCGTGATATCCTTCTGCACTGGTCAGATGTAGAATATGAGCAAGAAATTCACAAAGTTCGATATTGCTGGGCTTATAAACATATATTCCTTCTTCTACAGTCCCTCTTCCCTTGAGTTTCGTAAGACTGGCTAATAAGATTCACTTTTATCTCAGGATCTTTAATGACTCCCAGAAGACCAGGAGCTTAGTTTTACATCTAATCAGCAAAGCTGAGCTTCCAGCAGTACAGTGCTTCCTGACAGCATGGTGAGCTTGCTGCAAAACCAGCTCGGAAGAGAAGATGCCAGCATTCGACTCAATACTGTTGCTTTGGCAGCTCTTAGGTGTTAGGACTCTGTCCTCCATCTATTGACCCATGCCAGCATTGCTTAGCTTTGTGTGTTGTGAGCTGCGACCCATCCCAAGTCCTGCACTAAATTGCAGTGAGTGCTAAGACTTGATCTGTATTCCACGAGGTCATTTTTGCATGTACATAATGAAGGTATAGGAATTTAGATGTCATATTTGAAGTAGTCTGTTGTCAAATTTGCTCAATAGTATATGTTATTGCCTCAGCACATTATAACCTGCACTGACCTCAGCATTTCATGGTAAGTGACTGTTCAGAAGGCTAGTGAATAAAATAACCATCTCAAGAAGATCTCAGGAATGATTCAGGAAAAGTTTACTCTATAAAGACCTGTTTTGAAAGGACAGACATTCATCTGATTCTAACAGTGAAGACTTTTTTTATGGTATTGAGCCCTCAGAAACATTGCCTGTCCAGCTAACTTATTACTTCTGAAATATGGCCTAAGTCCTAAGCAGCTGTTTTATTGGATGCATATATACCTTACCAATGACTGTATAAAAAGGGATATTTCAAAACAAAGCCTTGTTTGACATATTTAAAATGCAAATGACTATCTTGTGTATTTTTAAACTAAGCATTGAGAGGGGAGAAGATAATTTTTAGTGCTCAGAGGCAATGGCAAAACCTCAAAATTTCTTAGAAGGTGGAGTCAGTCATTCTGAGGTCAGTTTATAAATGCAAAGTATAACTTTTTTTCCCCAGAAATCATGAGTTCTTTGCGGGGGCACAAAAAAAAGACTTAAATAAAGACTTAAGTAGAAGTTGCTTCATCAGCTCTCAGAACCCTCGGAAGTTCCTGAAAACCCTAATTCTGAATTAAAAGCCAATTTGAAACTAGAAGTGTACTTGTCCGCAAAGGGGAGGAACTGAGAGCTGTGAACTGAACTGTGTCTCTTCCTCTCTGTTGGTGATGAGCAATACTGAGCTGACCACTGAAAGGCTAATTGTCTGAAAAAGCTACGGTAATCAGCCACACAGGGTGGCTGCACCCGTTCTGGGAGAGAGAGAGAGTGCAGATGTTTCACAAAACGTGTTGGTTACAGACGCCGTAGAGAGGTACACACCTTCTCCACCTGCAGGTGTTTGTGCTCCTCGGTTAAACACCTGAGCTAGCTGCTGTGACCATGCAATGACGTGCTGGGAGGCCCAAAGCCAGGAGCAGGCAGGAACCTCAGTCACAGGTGGGTAGAGACCAAAATTTAAAAAAACAAACAAAAAAACAAACAAATAAAAAATCCCATTTGCCTACAGAGGAGAATGTGTGAGCAAGTCAAAAAGACAAGCTAGCCACAAAAGGATTTAAAAAAGACACAGAGTCGCATGTGGAGTTTTGATTTTTGAAAGTGCTGATTGTATAAAAAATGCTAGGGAACAAGCAGAGTGCTTCACGGCACTTGCACAAATTATTTGTTATTTTATGCCTCACATGTGCATACAGGAAGCCTGAAATAATAATACGTCTGCAAATGCAGGGTGCCCTTGCGTCCCCTCATGCCTCCCTGAAGTCAGAGACTGGCCCGTGGGCCGGTCAGTGCGGGCCGCCCTGGGACGGCGGCGCGAGTCTGCCTTCCTGCGCTTGCTCAGAGTGAGATCAGTGCTGCCAGGCCCTGGGCAGGTTAATCTTGTGCTTCCCATATTAACAGGGCAGCTTTGCTCTTCCTCACGTCCAGGCTTTCCTTTCCCTCCCTTAAATGCCAGGACTGCCACGGCTCAGACGTAAGCGTTTGTGTCTGCCCGGAGGTTGCACGCACACTCGCGCACCTTAACTGCGCCGAAGCGTCAAGTGCCGGAGCAGCTGCCGGGCTGACCTTGGCTTGTTGCTTCCCGTAAAAGCTGCGACCCTCATTAGGAAAGCTGAATGCTTCTGGAAAGTACCACTGGGGCAGCAAATATGTTCTAAGAGCCTATTGATCTGGTACATTTGTTTTCGGCGTGCAAAAAGCAGATCCTTTTGTTCCGGGGCTGGCACCAAGCTCCTGCTGCAGTAGGTTCAGCATGTCTCTGGACAGGGTGGTCGGGCGCCTCGGAGCCGAGTCCGCACAATGTTTGCTTATTGCAAGAGGAACTGAAAGAACCTGGAATTCACTAGTGACCGGCCTCCTGCTTCTTGAACTGTCCTGTTTCCCACCTCCTGTTTTCCTTTTGTTTCTGTTTCAATCACTGTGTTACAAACACAATTTGAATCCCCACTGCAGATGGAGGATAAGGTAACGCAAACACATAACAATCAAAATTTATCAAGTTAAAATGCTTGCACGGTTTGCACTAAGCGTTCAGTGTTTGCAGGGCTCGGTTTCGTTTTAAATCAGAACTGGAATAATTCTATGGCCACGCCAATAATATGAATGCACATTTTTACACATTTAATAATCAAAGGGACAAAAAAGCCCTAGTCTATAGCTTTTTTTTTCTTAATAATATTTGATTTTTACCTAAAATGATAGCACAAAGATATTTTTTTGTTGCTCTACCTGTGACTCCTTAAATCATGGTAAACGTGCATTATGATTTTCTTAAAAGAATAGGAACATTCCTTGTTAATTAATTTATACAGCTGTCAGTACAGCTTTCTGTGTTATTCATACTCTAAGTGTTTGACTGCCATAGATTTTCTTGCCGTTCCTGGCAAAGCTCCAGTGAAAGCCTGGGATTTATTAGGCTGACTTGGTGCAAAGTCTATTGATTGTGGCCTCGAGGGTAATAACTAAATAGAGCTGGAGCAACAAGTCAATAACACCATTGTTGCTACAGACTCCATTCACTTGAGGAGTTAGATTGTTTTACAGTGGCAAAGAGTAATCATGAGCAGATCAGCATGTTCAACAGGCTCTGTACCATGTTAGTGCTGGGGACTGTTTTAAAGCTTTCAGCAGGATCACTGGAGAATCGAGGTGGGGTGCAGGGATTAAGAACCCTGTAAACTCCTTCATTATGACTAAAAGGTTTCAGCATTAGTTTTTATCATCTTGCAGGAAAAAAAAAAGTCTCATGCCTGTATTGTTCTAATCTGGCATTAAAACTCTCCGCCTGTCGATCCATAAAGGCATGATAGACTTTGATTTAAATTGTGGACAGGGATATATACATATACGGTGTGTGTGTGTGTGCATGTGTGTGCACGTGAAGCAATGCAGGCACATGTGTATTAGCATTAAGTATGATTCTCAATAGCACAAGCTTCACCTCTGTGCAGTAATATTTCCTGGCGATGCCTGGAAAGAGGGCTCCTATTTTTTTAAATTCAAAATGAGGAAATGCTTTTGTTTATTGCTCCTCTAATCCTCCCATATGTTTATTTACTTTTAGAATTCTTTTCTTTTGTGGAATTATATACAAACCTACTAGAGGAGAGATGTTTATTTCCTGAGAGTTTTATCGTTTATTTGACAGTCTTTGACAACTACCATTGAATTAAAGAGCAGATCATTTTGAAAAGTCAAAATTGCAAAGATGGGAATTTCAGAACCAGATCTGGTAGATTTTGCACATGTTCTTGTATCCATCTCCAAAGAGTTGTCATTACAGCTTCTGCAGAAATACTGAATATTTAGAAAGTTTCTTTGTAACACCGGTTAGTAGTAGCTTACTCCCTTGAAACATGAAAGATAGTACAGAAAGCGATAATGAGGACCACATAATATTTTTTTAAAAGTGCATGTAATTATGATTTGTGGAACGAACTTGGAGGTCAAACAACAGGCTTTTATATATTCAGCAGTTCCACTGAATCCACCTCCCTTCACCTATTTGTTTTCAGAATTTAAGTTTTCCTTTTTACCGATACTGCTTCTAACCACACACTTTCAAAAATAATAGGAAAGAGCAGAGCTCTCTTCCAGAGTCTGCAGTCATTTTAAAACAATGATATTTCAGACACAAAAATTTGGGGGGAGAGGGAGATGTTTTAATGATTTGGTGACTCTGACATCTAATGACAGTTTATTAACAATTTATCTGTCCATTTTTTTCGCTGCTTGTCTTACAGTATTAAAGTTCCTTCATTTTATTTAAAGCATAAGAAGGGGTGGAACTGAATAGGAAATCCTGCTACCAAATGCACAGTGGGGTACTGGACTTCCCTTTGTCCTGGGCAGTCAACTGAATGTTGCAGTCAGCGTGTTGTGCTGGGGCAGATCTCAGAGCAGGAGAGATGCAAACGTGGTGAATGCGTCTGTTCCCCCCCCCACCCCCCATAAGTAAGCAAAGAGGTTGGCAAGTTTGTAGTGCTTGCTCAGAAGCTCATTTAAAACTTGGAGAACAGTGAACTGAATTTAAACAACTCCCAGGAACCTGTTTTCCCCTAGGCCTCAGAAGTGGCCTCCCATGGAAAGAAAAGTATCTGATCGCTCGTAATCTGTATTCTGTCGGGATAATTTTAATGAGAGGTTAGTAAATACCATATATTTGGAAACAAGCAAGCACAAGCTGGGCCTTTTCTTTATGACTTCCACACAGACATAAGACTAGCTTTCTGTCAGATGCTTTCACTTTGAATGAAGAAATTGTATCTACTCTGCTTAGTCTCAGTTCTGTGATCCGAGCAATTTTTGACATATCAAACCAGCCGAAAACTTAATTAGCTTTTGCATAGGAAGTAAATATGTAAGAGAGGCTTTGCGGAAGTCTTAACGCTTTTTCATTAAAAAGACATTGATTTTCCTGGCTGATTGCAGTGTGATATGCAGCATGTACCAGAAGCACTGCTTATGTCCCAGTTCCTGTATTTCAGTCAGAGGAGAGAAAGGTAAAAGGAAAAATCCTTCACAAAATGTGCAAGTTGGCATTTCTTTTGAGTAATATTCTTGCAGTAGGAACGGTAGATTTACAGGAGTTAGAGACCAAACAGTTGAAGTATTCCTCTCCCCCTCCTCCCTTCTACCCTCCTTTTTTAAAGTATCTTCATCAATCAAAATCAACATAAATGAATAATGGAGGGAGATGAAATGTGAAGAGACAATAGCAGTGTTGTTTAGAGCTGACGGTCTTAAATTCATTGTGTCCTACAAGACTGCATGAAGAAAATACCTGCTCTCACAGGCCACCACTGCCATTTGGCCCATGATTCAGAATATCATTTAAGCAAGTGCTGATGTCTCTCTCATTGCAGCCAGCTGGGCTTCAACTCTTTATTTTAGAGCACGAAGGCTGTGATGAAGCAGGGCAATTGGGAGGGTGAAGGGTTGAAGTGACAGAGGAGAAGGGGAGGCAGTGTAAGTTTTCCCTTATTCATTTGTTAATTTGGGATGACAGAAATAGAAATGGCATTCTTGTGAGCAGGTCAAAAGGGTTTTTTAGAACCACCAAGAAAACAAGGAAGTTGGTGCAAAAGGAGTTACAGAGTGCATCATTTAAAATCTGGGGACCAGCTGAGGTTTTCTCAGTAAGAAAAAGAGAAAAGCATGTGTCCTTTGGCACTTCATGAGACCGGAGAAGCCACATGGAAAGCAAAGCCAAGAAGATTACACTTGTACCTAGGTTTCAGAGGGCATGGTTTATGGTTCGGATTTTGAGTCCTGACATTTTGATTTAGATACGATAGAGCTGAAGTCTTACGAGCTGTCCTTGTAGGAATTTGACACAGAGGTGCAAGACTCTCTTAAGGTCAGTTACTCTGTTTTTCTGCCATTTTAAAATGCCAGATCTTAAATGGGAACTTTCCTTCCTTCCTTCCCCACTGTAAAAAAAGGTCCTTCCAATTTTGACACCTTTTGGAAGCAAGCCTATGGGAGCAAATGAAGATATAATTATTAGGCCCAAGCCCACAACTTCAAGAGGGTTAAAACTGCTTGTTTTATTTTTGGTTCTTCTGTAAAGGTAGTTTGTTTCATAGAGCCATCCAGCCTGGGAGCATCTACTCAGCACTCATGAGCACTGGGAGTGTTCCAGCAATATTCAAGTCTGTGAATATATCTACCTCAACTGTATTTTCACACCTTTTATGATTTTCATTCTTCTTGAATGAAAAACAAAATAAAACAACTGCCTGGCACAAAGGATTGATGACCCTTCAGATAATTGTGGGGAATGCCCTTTAAAATCCTAATCTGAATGAGCAGAGCTGCAGCAGCACAGCACCTCGCTGCAGAGGGGCTTGAAGGTGCCACTTCTGTTGTGCAAACAATTTATTTAGTAGCTAGTGCCTTGACTTTTCTGCCTTTGTACTTCTGAAAGACGATCTCTTGCAAACGATGAACCTTTAGCCTTAATGAAGTACTGATCCCTCTTTAACATTTACTTAATTGGAGCTTAGAAGGAAAAAATATAGTGTAGTATTTTAAGAGAGACTGTGTAGCACCTTTCCAAGTTTGCATGCCTGTCAACGGGATGTCATCCTGTAAGTGTGAATGAATGACTCTATTTCCAGTTCGAGTTTCCATTCCTAGTGCAAAAATAGCACCAAATACACTATACTTCCAGAATAGGTATCATTTTTTTGACTTAATAAATCACACAGCATTAAAAAGTAATCTGAGGTTATTTCTTTATTAAAATGTTCTATATCCTTGCTACTAAGTTAAAAATACTAGAAAGGAAGGAGAAGTCACTGGTTAAAGTGACTGAATGAAATCACAAGAAATAATTCTTTTCTAACTGAGCACACTGTATTGTGTAAGGATACCAGTTATATTTAGCATTCCTCACGGCTTCCATTGTTGAGCTTTTTTTCTACAACCAGCTTGAAGTGCTGAAGCTTTAAGCCATCCTGTCATGATGCTGATGTTTCGTTGCAGAAAAAAATGTGTTCCTTAGCTGTTGCACTTACTTCAGCATTTGTGCCTTTTCAGATGACACCTGGCCAACTTTTTAAAACTGCTTAAGTTCCATTTACAGAGCGATGATGGCCTAGATAAGGGCCCTGAGGTGTCTAAGTCATGACATGAGGAGTCTAGCTACCTCCAAAGATCTGGTCCTTAAGCACTTAGTCTAGGAGACTCAGAGTTCAAATTATCTGACCCACTCCATAAGACAGAATTTGAGCTCTTTTTTGATTTTACTAACACAAGTCATTTATAAAGACTTAACAGAATATTATAATAGTGCAGAGAGGGGTAGATATAAAGTAGAAAACAATAACCAGGATTATAAATAACTGCTTGATCTGTAAAATTCTGAAATAGCCTCTTAAACTGATTGACTGTCTCTTAATATATGGTTAATCATCTAAATCTTTTATAAATAATTTATAAATGCCCCCTCGACATAAAGCATGACTAGTCTCTCTGTGTATTACGAAACATGACAGCTCAACTGAGGAAATGGAGCAATATTTCTGCAATATGGTCAATGAGACTTAGAAGGTGAATTTGGTGGTCCAGATTTTAACTGAGGAAAGTGAAATACTTACAGTTTCTAAATTGCCTTGTGCAAATTTGTTGTGCAAAGGTGGTCTGAATTAGCTACACTCTTTCTCAGAATTAAGTGGGCAGAGGAAGATAAAAGGAGAGATTTTTAAAGAGTTAAAACATGAACATGGAAAGATTTCAGAGTGGACTGGACCTCAATTCTGCAATATAAAATCCTTAGTGTCAACATGGAGTCTCCTCCTGCCCCCTAAACTGCTCCCGGCTGCCTCCATCCTGCACCCAGCTGCTCTCTCATTTTCACCAACACTTCTGTTTGGAAGTCAGTGCCTTGAAATGGAATTGATCAGGTGCAAAATAGCTCTCCTCTCCCACTCACTTCTTTTTTCTTTTTCTTTTTTTATCCTGGATTGATTCCTTGATCTGATTCATCACATGGACCCATGAGCAGTTGAATCAGCACAGCTAAGGCTGGCATGCTGCAACGTGATGGCAGAAATGAAAACCAAGAGGAGGTGGGAGCAGTGGAGGAAGGGTCAGACCTGAGCATGACTCCTAAAATTAGTACTGCTGCTGGATGCTTCACATCTTGGAAACATGGTCTTGGACTGAGTACAGGGCATAGAGTGAGAACATCTAAAGTATAAACTCCCCTCTAGGCTTGTACCCCTTAAACATTACTTTTGCCATCTGTAAAATGGGGGTAACGCTAGTTACCTCAGTGATGTGAAGATTAATGATTGTTCAACCAGTTACTGCGTGTTCACTCTGAGAATGAAAAGTAGACAACTCTGCTTTTTACACTCCTGCATTTTACTGAAATTACTCTCTCATGCTTATAAACTACATGCCATTTGTAGTAAAATATTTGTTTTCAACTGTGTTCCTCCTCTCAGAAATATGTTGTTAGTGCAAAGACAGGTCCCTGTTTTTGTAACCCAAGTGTCTCTATTTTTAGTTTTAAGAAGTTGGCTGCATCTCTCGCTTTTTTAATATGAGTGTATATTTATAGCTCTTGCTATTGGAAGAGAATTTCCTGCAAACAGATCCATTTCGGTGGAGCTCTGCTCCGACACGGAGCCCTATGTGTTTCACCGAGAGACTGCTCCAGAATAAATGTCTGCTCTGGCTGTAGGATCAGCCCTGTGAACTGTAAACTTTATACTGCCTTCAGCACGTAGTAAATTTGCACGCGCAATAGGTATTAGTGACTGGGCATTCAATACTTGGCCATGTGGCATCCAAAGATATAAATGACACTGGAGATGCAGCACTAGCCCCTGTGTCCTCCTGAGCCATTTCCGGTTTGGATAATTACATTCTCAGTTTTCGCTGCAGTTTTAACTGGGGGCAGGAACTGTCCTCACACTGTCACTTAAAGAGGTGAGCCTTGTAACCATGCACCATTAAACAGCTGCTGTATCTCGCCCAGAAGCACGTGAAAGGGCTTGGTACATACGGTCGTGTCTAGCTGACACTCTGGGCCACGCACATCAGCAGCACTTGTGCGTGGGTAGCTGAGAGGAGACCCTGACCTGCAGCTGAGCTTGAACACACATGTACTGAGCAGCACTTGTTCGTATAGTTTCAGGGACGTCAATAGGACTGCTGATGAGAGTAAGGATTGCAGAATCAGGCCCCTGAGGATCCTTAGGAATGAAAGGTATCCTGAACTGTAAGGTATTATTATGATTACTACTCTGGAGAACACAGAGGTATTGAAGTCGGCAAAATAAATTATGGAGTTAAACGTATAAGTAAACCAAGAAGTGGCTGATGTTTTTTGCATAGTAATAATCTTCATGAACGCTTCATTTGCACAGTTATTTCATTTTAAACTTTAGGCACAGTTTTGAAGCACACCTCAATGGAGATTTTTTTCTGTAATCTGTAAACTTTAATGAAAGCTAATTGGAGGACAAATTTTAATCTAATTAAAATGTGAATGCATAAAGCAGCAAGGATGAATGAAGCGGAATGCTCTATGGGGCACAGTTTTCAAACAATGATAATCCTGAATACTAAGTCAAATGAAACTTTTGTAAATGATGGTCGTGAACACTGCCAGCAACAGAACAACCTTGAGAAACTGTAAATGAAAGTTTTAATGTATTTAGTTTAAAATGGAAATCACAACTGCGTAAGGGCTTTTTTTAAAAGAAAATATAAAGCAACACAGAGTCTCATCTGAAAACATAACAAGTAAATTAGCCAGAGGTGTACATTCCATCTAAGTTCTCATGATCAGCAGATGCAAATGTTTGCAGTGTGCCGATGAGTTATGAGCCCTAATGAGATTTCAATGCTGAGCAAACAATAAAAATTTATGCATTGCATAGTTTTAGTGGCCTTTGGCTTCATGGTTAGTGTTACACCCTTTCAACAGCTTTGGTAATATAATATCCAGCTGGCTTTGGAGGTAAGGAAAATTTTAGGGGTGAACTGAAATTGTGAGAAATAACGTGATTGATTGCTTTGTCAGAATAATGCATTTCCACGGTATAATTGTCCGTAGTAATCTTAGCCCGGGTACAGATACATAGGTTCTAGTTATGTTCAGACACAAATTCTGAAGGGTTCAGGTGAAAGATGGCTTTTGCAGCGTTTGAGCCAGACCATTTCCTGTGCTAGATACATATCCAGAGGTCTCACAAACAACCCCTCTAACAAGAGCATTCCTGTCATAGTCCGATAATCGGGGGAATTGAAAAGCTGCACTTTTAGTAGCAACTGTCATGTGTCACAATAAAAGAAGCCGAGCACAAACGCAGAAAGAAACGCACAATAGATATTGAAATAAATGGGAGTCGTGGGGGGTGGAGGTGTTTGTGCATCAAGGAATTCAATTGGTACAGTTTGAGGGTAAGCTCAAATGTATTAAATTTAAGAGACCCGTTTGTGCATTAGGCTTTTATGAATCCAGAATCTTCACCATAATGGTTGCCTGCATTACCCTACATAATATTAAAATCTTAGTATGTGATTAATAGCAGATTCCCTGCATACGTGTCACAACACACATCTGCAGCAAATCTGCCAGTATATTTCTATGCTAGTTTTACTTTGGGGCCATAAAGTAATTCCTGTTTTGTAAATGAGAATAAACCTATTATGCACTAGGTTAGCTACACCCAGTTTCTTCTCTTTGGGGGAAAAAGAGCTGCTTATTTGATACGGCATCTCAAATTTCAGCGTTCAGAAGTGAGTTTAAGCCTCTCGTAGATTTGCTTGAGCAAGCTGTTGGGAATTGCCTTCAACATTTCTTAGTTTTACTTTTCCCAAAACCTTCTGTGGAAAGAGTATTGAGAAACTTCTGGATAGCAATAAACTAGCAGACTTAATTATAAAGTGTTTATTACTAAAATTGTTAATGAGTCAACATGCAAAAAAGATATATTTATCCCTCTTTCCTCTTAAAATAGTAGTAAAAAATAACTTCAAAAAATCTTTTTCTTAAACTGTTCGGTGATGCAGTTTTGCTGTTCACAAAAGCCCTTTTTCCCATCCGCAAATAGCTACCTTTCACTTTGCCCCAAGGGAACAGAGCATAGCTCAAATGACGCTTACAAAAAAAAAAAAAAAAAAAAAAAAAAAAAAAAAAATCCTGGTTGTAGCTCGGACTGTAGACTCTATGCATATTCACACATGCACACAAAATAAAAAGGAAAAGGCAGAAATGTTACTCTAGTTGGCCCTCTGGAAAGTTCTGGTGATTTGCTTTACTTACCAAAATCAAAACAGAACCCCCCAAAAAAACAGCTTAAATGACAACAAGCAAACATTAGGAAAGCAACATCTGTTTTGCATTCTTGGCATAAACTCTGCCCTTGCAACACAAGCTCTGACACAGGCGTGCAGGGCCACGACACCCCTCAGAACCGCTTGGTGCGCAGCCGTGTGCGGGGGGCAGACGCGGGGTGCTGCCTTCCTCCCGGAACTGGGGCTCCAACCCACCGAAGTTACGGGCATCTTCCCGTTGACTGATGAGGACTGTAGATAGAGGCGTGTTCCTCCGCGAGTGAATTAGAGTTTGTTGTTAATGACCGTGTATTTTTTCATCTTGTGTTTGTTCTCGGTGAAGTCGCCCCGCTCTGTCACTTCCCGGTAGGCGTCCGCTGCGTGTAGCCGCCCTCAGAGGAGCCGCCTTCCAGCGACAGCGCTGGCGGAGCGCTGGGGGGCGAGGTGAAATAACGCAGTAGCAAGGCGAGAGACATGCGGGGGGACGCGGGAGACGCGCAAGAGCCGCCGAGGCTGAGCTGGGCGGCAGCCTGGGGAGCCGCGGGGGCGCGGCGGGGCCGCGCTCGCCCGCAGCCGCCCCGGCGGCCGCGAGGGGCCTGCGAGCCCGCGTCCCGGCGGGCGGGCGGGCGCGCTGAGGGCGGGCAGAGGCGCTGCGCGCGGGCCGCGCCGGCCGCCGCTCTGAGGCGGGGGAGGAGCGCGGCCCTTCTCGGAGCTGGGTCTGCTCAGACGGACGGACAGACAGGCTGTCGTTCTTTCTGGGCATGTGAAAGGTTGAAACGTACCTCTCGCTGCCGTGAAACTTTTGGCTCAAGTAGCTCTATCTTACCTCGATTCTGAAGTGGTTAAATGCCAAAAAATGAAACCCCTGGTCTGTAAGCGAGCGGGTAAGAGCCCGCTGCCGAATTGTGCCCGGGGCAGCCCAAACCGCCAAACCGCCAAACCGCGGGACCGCCGATCCCCGACAGCCAGCAGCCGTGATCTCCCTTGTGCAGTGCACCAGCATGTCCGGCAGCACTGGGGAGGGCTGTGCTTCACCTGTGAAGTTCAGTATATCTTTTTTAAGTTCAGTATATCTTTTTTTTTTTTTTTTTTTTTAATGAATCTTGAAGAGCAGATTTAGGTATAGAAAGCTATTTCACAATTCTGTTTATCCACCAGTCCACCGGCTGACCAAGGTAGCTGCACCTGTGACCAGCTTTTCTGTAGAGATCACCAAAGAAAAATGCAAAAGTAATCAGCACATGTTTGCCTTTCATTTATCTCTGTCATCTGGGAATAAGATACAGATAGTATCAGGAGCAATGAAAGGTACATTCTGATATTATTTTCAGGTTTTTGTCTAGACAGAGAAGAGCAACCACTTGTATCTCGGTGGAGCACATACACTGCCGCCTCCGCACACACATTGCAGGCTGAAGGCCAGAGGGGGGTAGTAGGCTGTCTATATTAAAAAAAGAAAAAAAGAAAAAGAAAGGAAAAAAAAGAAAAAAAGTTTAAAACCACCACCTACTCATCAGGTGATTGGAGACTGTGGTTGTAAAATGTGCTGCAGGCAGAAGTTCTGAAAAATCCCAGAAAGTGTTGAAAACATCTCTAAACAAGGTATTTTTCTCCTGCACCTTTCTTGCTAAAGGTCCCAATTGCTGCCAAGAAAACTAGTGAGAATGTTAGCTGCCAAATAAAAAATTTATGACAGTGTTTGGCAAAGGATTGTATCACTGCTTGTTTTATACATTTCCACAAGGCTCTTGAAGGGCTGTTGGACACATACGGCTCACTGATCACTGAGCTTTATCTGTTCTTTAGTATATATATATATAAAAAAGCAAGCTCCAATAAAGTATGATTTTAACAGTATATTTTTTATTTTAATAGCCTCCTATAAGTGTTTGCTGTGTTGAGAATATAGTTTCTAAACAACATTCCACATACAAAAAAATTTTAAAAAGCCCTTTACCTGACAGAGTTACTTGTTATTTGAGTTACTTTAATAGTAAAAATACATGATTTTTTCAATTAAAAATGTATTGCTTTTGCAGTTGTGCTTGTTATATGTTGGAGTCTGGGCCAATAAACCGCCTGTGAAAACATAAAGAGGTCCATTCAGTCAAAGTTGTGCCTGCCATTTATGTTTCAAAAAATGAGAAAATAATACATTGGAATTGCATTGCTCACCAATATCAATTAGGTTTTTGGCTGTATCATTAAACTGATGTTGGGGGAGAAAATTGTTCCGGTGGATTTAGTGGAAAAAACATATTTCTGAGTACAGAGTTAGCACACTGACAATAATAATTAAGTTGGCCGACGTTGAAGCAACATCCTTAAAAATACTTTGCCTGTCTGAAGAAGCGAAATTGTCTGTTTCTGTCTTTTCAAACCGGTTATCAGATTAGGCTTCCAGCTGATAATTAGTGCTGTTTAACACACATCTTGTCATTCTGAAGGCTCCAAGCCCCCGTGTTTACGTGTATTCGTTATCGTGTGCTGCTGGAGACGGGAGGCCTGGAGGGTGGCGTGGCACCTTTCCGCACCAGGCTGCTGGGAGGCAGACATCCTGCTCTGCTCCTCTCCGCGGTGGCCGCGAGCGGAGCACGCCGTCCCCACGGGCTGCCCCCGCGAAGGGCCGCGGAGCCCGCACCTCCCCGTGCTCCCCAGGGTGCCCTGCCGGCCCTGGGTCCCCGGGGCACCCCCGAGCCCGCAGCGAATATTCGAGAGCAGTCTGCAAACACTAGGCGCCGTATATATGCTTACATTTTTCATGGTATTTGATATAAAGTACTCCAGACAGACCAGCATTAAGAGGATTATTTCAGACAGCATTAGGAGTTAATTTACAGAAGATTAGCTCCAAATCAGGCAGATATCATAAGCAAATTAGCATCAGTTATAAGAGATTCAGAATCAGGATGTGTGGTGTTTTTAACTTCTCCTTATATACTTAGTAGACTAGAAGTATTAGATTCAAGTACTAGAAGCATTGCATCGCAGTTAGTGAAGAACAGGTATACTTTATTTCTATATGCACACTCTTTAGTATGATGCTGTTTATTGGCAGTGAAACTGTTTAACTCCACTTCTCCATCATCTGCTGAATATTATATATTTCATGCCATTTCTTCATTGAGTAATGTTTTGTTTGGCCCTAGAAATGATGTTTCCATGGTGTGTTATAATATTTTAAGTAGGTAATATGCAGCTTCACAGTGACACATTTTATTCTTTTCTCTTCTGTTAAAATGAGTCACATTTTAATACCAACTCATAAAATGAAGGAGTGTATAAAAACCCAGGTATTAGGGTAAAGATTACAGCTACTTAAAAATAGCTTCCTTAGTATTTAAGCCTGTAAATTACAAATTTGTTTTATTTCCATGGGAGCGATGGTTAATTTGTATTAGTAAGTAGATTCTGTCCTTCAGTCAGGTTTTCGTATGTATTTTTCTGACTGCAGATAGACAGGTATAAACCACAATCCCATCCCAGAATCAGCTTTGAAACTAGTATCCCAGTTTCAAAAACACTTGCCTAACTTGTAGAGAAGATTATAAAACAGATGGGACCACGTATCTTAAACTCTGTGTTTTGCGTTGTACTGAAAGTGTTGGAATGTAAGAACTGGATTCTTTGGAGAAATGTGAATGCTTCTTTCCAAGAGATATTAAACTAATGTGTACACCTGATTTTTTTTTTCTTTTAACCGGGGAGGGAAGTCTGGAGAGTGTTTTGTGTTTTACATTTTTTTCCTTTATTGATGGACCAAATTCCTCTTGACAGAGTTGGCTGAGGTCATAAATGTCTCCCTATGTTCACTGAAACAGGAATCTTCACTTCTTCCATGAGATCAAGAAAACTTACACCCACTCTAAGCCCAGCTTCTGCTTGCAGGTCCCTCTGGTTGCAGGGTCTGCAAGTGCTCTTGCACTTTGACTTTGTACCCTGTAGTTCTATGCAGCGCATGGAGGCTCCGTGTGGTTATTAAACCAAGGTGTCTGAGGCCGTAACAAAGTAGAGGCATTTCTGCTCCCCTAATAGAAATACTGTAACATGCTGAAAAAAAAATACTCTAATAGTGGCAAGTATCTCCTGTCAACTAATTTGATAGTTCTCTATCAGGTAAACCATTTGTGAATACATCGATTCTTTTTATTTTTCACTGTTCTGACTTCACTATTCCCAGGTTTTCTCTGAACCAGTTGGGCAAAAATTGATTTTTATTTGTTCCACTGGCCTTGTGGAAAATTAGCTTATGAACTGGTTTTTATAGGAAGACGCAAAGCACAGAACAGGTTGAAAAATAAGCCTATAGCAGTCAAAATTGTTGTCTGAAACGTCTTCAGACTGGAAGGCTGAATTTATTGCTCAAAACAAGTGCTAGCAATGTGGAGGTGTGCAGTCCTGCTCATTATCACTGGAAAAGGGGGAACCAAAAAGCACAGTAAAAAATTAAATTTTAATAATGCTAGTGATATTTTCTAAATCCTTCTTGACAGAAAGATTCTCATTATTTTTATCTGTCTCAGAGTAGGCTCTTTTAATGCCGTCTCACAAATGGCCTTAGCCATGATTGTTTTCCTTTCTTTTATACCATTTGAAAAAAAATGAATATATACCCCAAAAAATCTATTCTATCATTCAAGAAGTGCCATGAAATGGTAACATTTTGGATAGCACATCTTCAGGAACAATTGCTGCAGATGCCTTCAGGTTTTTTACAAAAGAGGTCAACATTGTTAAGACAATTGTAGCAAACTTACCATACAAAAAGACGCCCAGTCAAATATAGTGTGATAAGGAGAAAATAATATAAGTGAAGTAATGTCCAGTCTCAAGCTTCATCACAACTAAAAGCTGTGGATTAATCATTAATTAAAGTGAAGCTTTCATCCATTTAAGATATGTATTTTAGTGGCATTGAATGATTATGATACTTAATAAAATGCAGACTTAACACATTTTTGTTTTCTTTATGTTGTGCAGAATGTACATTTAACTATATATATCACAAAAACCAATGTGCAATCATGTATGTTATGTCATTTTATAGCTTGCATATATTCTTCTGGAAAAAATAATTACTTTAGCTTTGAATGTTGGGGAGAGAGATTTTTTTTTTCTTTTTTTTTTTGCTATTAACTGTTTGGAGACCCAGTCTACATGCAGCCATTGTGCTGAAGAATGCTATTATTCTGACAGCTGGGATATCCACCCTCCCTCAGAGCTCCTCTAAAGTGCTCATAATGTTTCCAAAGGCCTATGGTTCTTAGTCATGCTCAGGTGACTAAATGTATGATTTGTTCTTCTTGATACTTCAGTACCCTGAGAAAGGCTGGGTGGAGATTAATGCAACCTTGACTCCTTCGTCTCACAGTTGCCACTGTGCACGTGATCTTCATTTACAGTTGCCAAAGAGATCTGATGTTGCCTCTGCTTTGCGTGAAATGAATTAATACCCCTCCAGTTTTCGTTGGTGAGTTTTCATGGCCCCGGAAGCCACCCGCTGTTAGTCCTAATGACAGTGATAATCTAATTTGTTCCCACCATGGACAGGGAGAAGGAGAAAGCTGAAGTTGCACCGCTGAGGGAAGTGCAGAGAAACGTTCCTCGTCAGGGTCTCTGATAAGCAGAAAGATGTTTTTCATCCTTCAGAAATACCTTCTTATATGTTTTCAAAATAAGCAGTGAATAAAATCTGAGTCAGTAAAAGACATCCAGTATCCTTCCCTATTGTTTTTTTATCTTGGGGCCCAGTGTCCATGAGGAACCTCTTTCAGGCTTTCTATAGTTTGCCACAGTTTTCCAGTCATTCCTGTAGGTATCTTTCCTTCGCAGACCACTCAGCCAAGCTGTCTGCCACTCACTTCCACCAGACTCCTGTGATCCCTTATGCAGTATATGAACCTCCTGAGAAGACTGCCAGTTCTGGAGACAGGACCCAGGCGAGCTGTGATAATCATGATCTTCATGGCCACCAAACAGCATTTAATTCCAGTTCTGTTTATATAGTTTTGTTGTCTTTGGAATGTATTGCAAACTTGTTACTAATTAGGTATCTCGATAAGTATCTCAAATATCAGATACCATAAAAATTTTTTTTTTTAATTTTCAATCTTGATGGTAAGAATGGCAAAGTTGACACAGAAAGGTAATAGTATAGTTCCTTGAGCCAAGGAAGCACACTGTGTTTCAGGTATTCATCTCAGGGAGATGTTTCACTGTCTTTCCTATCTCCTCCCAAATTCTTGTGAAAGAAGAACTAGAATTAATTCCAGGCAGGATTTCATGTAGAAATATGTACTCATTAAAAGGAGATGATGAATCAAGATACTAATTATTGAGGAACATCTTCCACTTTATTGGTGAGCTTCATCTCTGCAGTATTTCTAATCAGTGAGATATTACAGCCCCTTTGCAACATGTTAAAGTCTTTGCTGGACGATTTTGCCTTGTTAGGTCTCACTAAGTGAATTTGGCCTTGGGAGAATTGTCATTCTTTCTTGGGCCTCATCTTTAAACTTGGAGGGATATCATTGCTACCCAGTCTGTAGACTCTAAACTTAGCCAGGCAACTTAACTGACTAGTTCTCCTAGGATGCATACAAGGCCAGGAAAAAAAAAGGGGGGGGGGGGCAATTCAGAGCAGGACTCTAGCTTATATACACAGGGAACTGAGAGAGAATAGCTAGATACAATTTAGATGTTTAAAGCTGACTAGCATGACTACCTTCTGGCTCCTATTATTACATGACTCAATTTTTAATTCAAGGCCTAGGTAGAAACACATCAATGTGGTACTAGTGCAATATTATAACTAGAGATTGGTGTCCATGTTACTACAACTGGATGACCTCAGTCCTTAAGACTGATCTCTAAAGCTAGAGGATGGATCTCTGTACAACTCCTCAGCCCTGTCAGCAGTATCTTGGGCACCTTGTATGGCCTGTCTCTTTCAAGAAAAAGCTGCTGTTCACCTAGAAATATGCCATGATTTTGCATTCTCCATTTCTGCACATTTGAGTCTTAAACTCATTGTCTGCTCAGTTTTCAGCAATAAGAAAAATATAATCCTTTAATGGATCTTCACAAGCACTTACACCTAAGAAACTAGAGCCCCTGATGCTGTGGGTAGTTAGGGAGAAAAAGAGGCTCCTTCTGGGAGGACTTCAGGGAACATAAGAGGGGCTCCTGCTTGGAATGGCCTGTCCATAGACTAGAGGTGGAGCCCAGTTAGGGTTAAGCCACAAGGAGCCCTGTTTCCTCTCTGCCACCCTCCCAAGGCCATTTCAGGTTTAAATAGATGATGTCAGTTACAGTGTAATTGGTTCTTCTTGCTTCAAGAATATAGGGAACTTGGAGCCTTGGGTTTGGAGGTTTTAGGGGAGGAAAACAGTTTGAGTATTTTCAAAAATTCTTCATTTTTTCCAAGTTCAACTGGAAAAGGGTGAGGGACTTTTTTGCAGGTTGTGCTGATATCTTTTCATTGATATTTGTGTTTTTTTTAATTTCAGTTGTTAATAATGAAAAATGTCTCAAGTCAGATATTTCCACCAGCTATAATTTTACTGGACAAGGCTCTCTTACTCTGTTATTTCAGGAGCTGGCCGTGTCTTTATGTTCTGCCACAGCCCGTCTACTTCTTTTCAGTTGTTCTTATCTAGGAAAAGCGTTCTTAAAGCTCAGAACGGGAAACACAAATAGTTACATAAGCAGCCCCAAATACTCTGGAATTAGAGATTTAGCATCATGTAGCTAAGGCTTTGTTTTAACAGTCTTACCATTTTATTCTCTTGTCTAGTGTCTCAATTTGAAAGCTCCTGATACACAGTGATGCGGTTGTCCTTAAATATAGTAACAAGGATATCTCTTCCAGAAGGTGTGGAGTACAGCTACACTACTTCAAATTCAGTGCTCAGTTTAGACTGTTACGTATTTGCCTATGTGACTAGACCTACACTTTGTGTTCGTTTGAATCTGCTGATTTGCACATGAATACTGGGCACTTAAAAGTCACTTACCACTGTTTGCAAGCACCTGTTTTTTGCATATTAGCAAAAACTGTAGATCACGGATAAAAGGGTACCGAAAGGTGTAATAGCCAATATTCAAATAGTTAAAATGTACTGTTTAGATAAATAAGAAGCCTTTCTGCCTGGTAAACTGATAGGAATCACTTCTAGTTAAATTTTAAATACATGTATTACAGTGAAACACTGTTGGACAGTGCTCTGTCATCAATCAGTCTGTGTTCTTGAGGACACTAATTTTCAAGACATTTTCTTTAAGAATAAAGCCTTGTGTTGTGATGAATGTGGGCTAACTGATCCCCAAAGCCCTTTGTATTTTTTTTCATTTGTATCAGTGGCAGAGTTGAGCTTCTGTAGGAAATTTTTTGCAGTATTTTGTTTTGTAGTCTTCATTATTTCAAGTTAAGCACACAAAACTCTTTTGCACCCAGAGTCTGCACTGGTTCATTTGTATCCCATATTTTGTTAACATGTTACTGTGATTGCTAATTTTCATGACAATTGTTATTGTACCATCAGTGCTTAATGGCAAGGCATCATTATTCAATGCTGGTCAATCAGGCACTAAGACATGTGCAAGACATCAGGCTGAACCGATATAGATGTCGTGCACTCCCCTGCTAATGAATGCAGTTTTGAAAAAAGGTTTAAACACGGTTGGCATCCTTAATGTAAGGTTTGCAATAGCTTATTCGGGAACTGCTTTGTGTTTATACGGATCAGATCTAAATGTGTCACAAACAGAGTTAGACCCATTGTGTGCATGTGAAGCTACGGAGAGGAGAGAATCTTTTTGTTTTTCTGAAATCTGGAAAAGCAGCACAATTTCTGCTGTGGCAGGAGTGTGGAACTGATATGCCAGAGACATGACCATTAGGAAATGGGACTTGTTCTCCAAAGCAGTGGTTACTGGGTGCAACAGTGAGGTGATCTCCTCAACCCTTAGGTTGAGAAGCAACATGATGAGCATGTTGTTCATCAGCTGACAGAATAAAGTTGCACTGGTTCCCGAGGGAGCCTCCAGTACGCTGCCTAGTCGGCGGTTAGGCACAGTGAGCAGAAACCAGAAGGGTTAGGCATTTAGAAAGGAGGAGCAGAAGGAAACTCAACAGGAGTAGGATGTACTTCATGTGCTAATAACCTGGCAAGTTCATCCAGCATGCTCTTCCCACGTGTCATTTTATGTTACCCTTGCATCTGCTTTAGTTGCTGTTTCTCTGTGGTTTTGCACGCAAATGTTTTGGGCTGCTATCCATGATAAACTAGATGGAACTTAGTTTTAAAGCATAAATTTTTAGTCTCTTCTAACTAAAAGTAGAAGGAGCCCTTGTACTCTTACAGTTTCAAGTATGAATGGAACAGTAGACATCGGCTGTTAATGAGCTCCAACACGCCAGGCTCTAGCAGCACTTGGTGTGAATTCAGTGCACAAGCTGCATCGACTAAATGGTTAATTCATCTCGTATCAACAGCACTGTGATTCATAATGTAAACTTGAGGAATCCTTGATGTTTCAGTCACACATTCCTCTTAATTTGGCCATGCATTCTTTTAAAGCTACAGTGTGCTAACTTAATAAAATGCAGCATGCAAATGCACAAGTTTTTGCCTTCAGGCATTTTAGCCATGGATGTTTCAATGGGTGTCTTCTTTCAACTTTCAAGTATATATTCTTCCTTGAATTATTTACCCTGTAAACATGCTTTGCATTTTCAAAGAAGAATCTGGGCTTCCTCATTCACCAGATTTTGTTGAATTTAAGGTGTAATAAAGATTTTAAAAAAAAAAGTATCATCTGCTTCTTGTGAACATATTAGCCTTTGGGATTTTTTTGTAGTGAATATTAGGCCCCATTTTCTTCTCCTTTGGTATTATCACTCCCTCCCCCACTTTACATTCCTTGATGCTTTGCCTAGAGCAATACCCACTGGCAGTGTCTGGCTGTGACAGCACTATAGGCCTCTCCACAGATGGGTCCTGCCAATGCCAACCATTGTTCTACCACTGTGAGCTGGCTTGACTGTGCTGTATCGCTCAAAACCCCCTTTCCTCTTGATTTTTTTTCTACTCTGAAGGGTTGCCCTTGCCTATTGACTTTGAGATCTGAAACAGCTAACAGGCAGAACTTGTATTCGCTGTCTGAGCGGCAGCTACTAGAGTCAGACTTCAACATGCACCATTCACTAAATCCTTCGCAAGATAGTCCTGCTGCTACCAAACAGCTCTGCTCTTTTCCTTCTAGCCTCGTCCTCCTGACAGTTTGCAGTTAGTATAATTTTACACGCTTAGAAGTAAAACAGTAGAAGTCGATGTTATTCTTTTTTTAAAGATATAAAATTAATCTTTAACTGTGGGCTTGAATATTAAAAGTGTATAATACTTCAGTGTAGGAGTCTGTTGATAACATCCATCCTATTTCATGATTAATTTGTTCCTTTTAATATGATATTCTTTTGCTGCACTGCGCAGACTAATTCAGATTCCTAGAAATTGAACTTTGATATGTATTTCCTAGATTTGCACTCTAAGTGAACCTTCAATTAGCAGATACAGGTGGCAGCATGCCTTGCTCAATGTTCTCTTGACGAGGATTTTAGAGACATGGACACTGATTAAATAATCTTGCGATCAGGTGTGTACTGACAGAATATTAAAAATAAGGCATTAGGAAGATTGGCTTTATTTTTTAATTCTTCAACAAATTTAAAGCTCAGCTGATGAAATGCTTTTTCACTGGGCCAGAGATAGGAGGGATTGATTTAAACACTCTGTATGTTATGTATGCCTTTGCCTAACTATGTGCTAGATTAAGGGAGTTTCACTCACAGTTAATCCTTTGTAAATTAGCATTATGGATGCCTTGGGGCCCACATCCCACAAATAAAATGGTTGTCAAGCCAGCTGCACTGTGTATTACTTAAGGCTGAATGTTTTAAGAGTTTTCATGCTTTTAATCTATTTCACTGCTGAGTTTCAATTTTGTTGAGTGTCTTTTCAGGAGTGATGAGGGTGAGTGAGTAAATATATATTGTAGTTTTCATGCAGTTGCTTGGGCAAATCGTTTATCGGGTGTTTGGCAGAGAATGTCGCACCCCGCCACAAAAGAGAAGCTTGTAAGTTCAGGTGTTAAATTGCAGTGCAAACCAGCCAGAACCAAAACCCCTTAATTAGCCTTATTTTTTAGCCTGTTACACTTTTTCTTTTTCTTTCTTTTTTTTTTCTTTTTCTTTTTCTTTCTTTTTTTTTTAAGAGTGAGAAACATCCCTCTCTCCTCCTCATCCTTTTGGCAGAGTAAATATTGCCTGTTAAGTTTGAATTAGCTGTCATCGCAAAAGAATTAATGCGGTGGTTGAGCCTTTCTAGTGAGGAAGGGAAAAATAAACGAGACAGATCTTAGTTCAGCTTTAAGTGATAAATGAGGACAAAGCAGCCCATTCATCTCCTGCTAGGAAAGTGGACACAAACACTAAAGCAGTTTTGCGGAAGACGTGTCAGCAAATGTGATCATTTTGTAACCTGTCAGGAGGATAGAGAGCTAGTCCTTTTAGAGTGTCACAGGGGAGGGGGTCTGTCTGATGTGACAGTTTTCATCCATCCACTTACTTCTTTTTCTTTAGGTTGGGGGTAAGTGAGGAGAGAGCTAGAGTTAGTTAAAACTGCATTTTTCTTTACACTTTACAATGTAATTTATATATATATATATATATACACACACATATATATATATATACACACACCCACATCCAAATGAAAAACATTTACCAAGGAAAACTCCCCTCTGCTCTCTGGAGGGTTTTTTTTTTCCCTCCCTCATTTACTGTATGAAATATGTTCAGTTTAACACATTACGTTCCCTGTCTTCAAGTTTGTACTTGGTTTGACATTTCACTAGACATAGTTTTACCTCTTTTTATCTTTGTTTGGTCGGTGGGGGCTCTGGTTTCTTTATTGTTTTGTTTTTTGTTTTTCAGAAACATGAGAAGAAAATAAAATCAGAATAAAAATAACTAAGGGTGCTTTCGCTGAGTTTTCATTAGGTAGTTTTGAGGGTTTAGGGGGTTGTTTTTGTTTTTGTTTTTGCTGTATCTCTTTAATTCTGCTGTTGTGCCTTACTGACAAATATGTTTTGCAAAATTTCCTGCATCAGGAAGAGCTGATGAGAATATTGTTTCCCTTCTACGGGAATGGAAATGGTGAATTCCTACAGTCCAGAATCTTTCTGGAAAATGCAGCAAATCATAGTGTTTATTGATTTAGCCATTTTAACTGATCTGTTAATTTCAAGCAAAATCTGATATGGTATCTGATTTTAGAAGCAAGGATTGCTCTCAACAAATGATTGAACAATATTAGGAGTTTCTACTCCTGGCATCTTTTTATTATTACTGATTTCCATTTTTTTATACTACATAGTAAACGTAATATTTCCCTATTACCATAAGTGAAGGTATGCTACAGAGGCAGGAGAGGCTTTTACAACATAAGCTTCACAGTTTGACACTTGCTTCTTTATATCATCCTTTTCTTCATAACTATCTTTTATACTTTTCCCTTGGTATTTTAGTACAAGTAAGTATCTCATTGACATATGTTTCCTTGGAATCTTGTACCTTAATAGTAAAATCCCTTGAAAATTAATACCTTTTTCTGTTCAGATTAAAAAAGCTGTGAAGATTTCAGAATGGCTTAAAAATATAATTGTGTTTACTATTTGAGACCACCATACATTCCTTGGATTGCATCAACTGAAGTCTAATTATTTAATTTGGCTTAGAAAGTAAATAATTAGTTGTAATGTGATAGATTTCAATTATTCTAATATATGTGTGTGTGTGTAATTAGGAAAAGTATAATTCTTTCCTAAAAGCAAAAATTGGATCTAATAGCTGCATAAAGAAATATTTGGAAACACTGGAAATTGAAAGAATTGAAAAACAGCCCAAGATATGCAGAATGATATAGGAAGCTGTAAGCTTGTGGGCATATATCTTCTCTCCAAGACATTTATGTGAATGCCTCTTTTTATTGTTTTATAAATATCCTGCTGTTTTCACTGCATTTTTTTTCTCTTCTGCTTTTTTTCAGGATCATCCAAAACCGGATCTTGATTGTTGTCCTGGCAGTCATCATCATCTTCACCATCCTGATGGCTATTTATTTTTCTGTCAGGGGACACTGATATCTTTGTTCTTCACTAAACAGCAACAAACTGCTTGTTCTGAGTAATTAAGACAAAGTGGTCACATGCATCATTCTCTTGCACTGACAGAGTCTCCCTCTCTTTTCCACTATTCAACTCAGGTGCAAGTGGTGTAAATTATTTTGTATTATTGATGGCATAGTTGGCATGTGGAGTTGATTATTTTTCTTACACTTTTTGTCTTTATCTCTGTGTTTTTGGAATCTTAATATTTTTGGGGGGAAGGGGAGCGCTTGCTCCAGTATAAAAAGACATAACTTAGCAGACTTGATGTGTGTTGAGCTCTATCCCAGACGATTAGTATGTAAGTTGCAAGAGTTTAGAGAAGGAAGAGGGGTCTTTGCACTTTTCTTGTGCTATGCAGGGTGTGTGAATATCAAGCAGTTCCTGACCTTCTGTGATAGAGAACATAAGTAAAGCAGAGACCAAATGATGTAGAAAGTGAACCTGTCTCCTGTGACTAACTCCCAATCATGAATCATTGTAATAGATGTAACCTGGCTAAGAGCAGTAGTTAGTTTTTAAAAGAGAGGAATCTTAAGATGATGTTTCCTATCTGATGTGAATCCAGCATTCTATTTAACACTTTTAATTTCATTAATATTTTTTTCTGCTTACTCAAAACAGGATCATGATAATGATACTTGCATTGCTTACCCAAAATATAATTGCGACCACAGCCCATCTGTTGAATCTATTTCAAATCTTCCAGTGTTGATATACGTTCTGATAAATGTAAACAGTAGGCCTTTATTAAAGATGTATAAAGATACTTACATATTCTTTGCTGATTGAAAAGAGAGCCTAAGTCACAGTTCAATGACAATACATATGATTACAGTACATTAAGCAAAAATATTTAGATTTTCAATGTTGGCCTGAATATGTTGAGATCACATGTTGAAAATATTTTTAATGAATTATATTAAGATGTGACATTAACCTTTTTAAAGAGAAACTGTAAAAATATTAATTTATGCACGCTTTTAACTGATATAATGTATTGAATTTCATCTACTAGAATGCTTCTATGTAAATGAGATGTGTTTCTCTTTTCCTGTTGGCTATGCCTCTCCTGTAGACATGTCTAGGTCATTTAGCTTATAATTAAGCTTATTACTCCAGCAAAGGTCATTTTATGGTGATCTGGTGAAGTAATTCAACTGAAATGTAAGCCATAAAACTTTTTTTTGGATGATGTTCAAAGAAGCAAAAAAGAGATGGCTTCCAAACTCCTTCAAAAGTAGGTAGAAATTGAGCACCTACTTCTCCTGTGTGCTTTAGAGCTTTAGGGGCTTCAGCATCCCTGTAGCCTCTGCTGGCTTGCTGGGCTAGCTGTGCACACGGAGCTGGGAGTTGCCTTTGGCCATGTCCCTTATCTTCTCTGCATGGAAACAAATAACTTAAGCTCAGTTGGTTAGAGAGTGGTGCTGCTAATGCCAAGGTCGTGGGTTCAATCCCTGTATGGGCTACACTGAGTGTTGGACTAGATGATCTCCAGAGATCCCTTCCAACCTCTACCATTCTATGATTATTCTATGATTATGATACTGATGCCACAGAAAAGACTTCTAAACGTGGCAATAAATTTAAGATGAAAGGATCCAAAAGACAAATGATACTCATTGAAACAGAGGCAAATGGGACCAGCAATGGTTTTTGAGTTTCAGGCAACTCGCAACTAGTTCAAAAGGGTTTTCTGTGCCAGGCCCTCCTGAAATCAATGACTGTAGGTGCAGAAGTTCCTGGGTAATCCAAACGCATGGTCTGGGGAGGTGCTGCTCTGTCCGTCGTTGTGTTCAGAGGGCAGCGGCTCACCCCAGAGAGCCCTGCATGGCCACTGGGAACAGGACTGACCTCGCCACCTGCAAGTCTCCACTCTGGCACCCTCTCCTTCCATTTTTGTGAGGTATGTGGCATATATCATGTGGCTCTCCAACACAGAAAGCTTTGAATGTTCAGCGTATAGCGTGGAGGCTGGCTGACCTTTGGTTACAACGTGCATTCAAATGAAGCACTTAGAGCTGTGTAAACAGAACTGGCCATTAGCTTCAAGTGATGGCACAGGGCTGAGTTCAGGCAAATTAGGAAGAAACCTGCCAGTATTAGAAGGTATTTATCCCAAGCAAATTAGGAGATGCATATTCTGTAAAGCAGAAAACTGACAAGAAGCAAATCTTAAGCTCTGGCTGTTGCCTAGACATTCTCAGTGTTGCCTCAATAATTTAACTATCATGGGGACTGATTCATGACTACTGATCTTAACAGTGACCTCTGACTAGGTTTTGCCCTCTATCTAGCCACCTGCTGGAATCAGCAAAAAGCTGAAAGGAAGCCAGTTTTCCTTATCCCAGTATAAATCTAGGGCATAGTGTCACATCAGATACATCCGTTCGGATGGGAATGAGGGAGAGAAAGACTGCCACGCAAAGCCTTTATCTTCACTTCTGATGAGCCTGACATTGCTATGTTTCTCATGCTAACCTGTTAATAACTTCCCCCTGCCTGCTTTGCATGCTCGTGTACTCCCCACATGTAAAATCACGCTCGAGCGTAAGTTACGGCCTTCAAAATACAACGTTGCTGCTCTCTGTCCCGTTTCCCTCCGGCTCGTGAGGAGTACGGGCGAGCCACATCAAGCACACGCGTTTCTGTGGGGATCGAGCGACTTGGCTTCGGA